>NW_007737135.1:0-22252 GCF_000696425.1 Galeopterus variegatus
GATTTCCTTGTACATTTCCTCTTTCAGGTTACATTGTATGCAACTATATAGTACAATATCAAAACCACTAAATCAACACTGGTACAGTATGTATACATCTTTCTATGTCATTTTGTCACATGTATAGATTCATGCAACCTTCACTGCAGCCAAGAGAAAAAAAAAAGTTTTCTAAGAAGACAGTAAATGACTTCAGAGAGAAACTCAGATTTTTAGGAAAATATTTTTAGTAAAACATGAAGAGCATAGGATATGTCACATATGTGAGTAAATATAAAGACAACATTTTTTCTCTACCACTTGTGATTGTTGTCTTGTGGTGTTTGCATTATATATACATTTAATTCATATGACAACCATGAGATGAAAGACAACAATTGTAAAGACCTGCACAATTATGAGTTATCTAAATCTTATGTGAGTGATACATTATTATTTTCAGATAAACTATAAAATGTTGAGAATATATATTGCCACTCCCATAAACTGATAAGCAACAGTAAAGTAAGATATAGCTTTAAAAATAAAAAATGAATTTAAATGTCAGTTAAAAAGATAAACACTAACTACATGACCCAGCTATTCCACTCCTATGTATTTATCTGAGAAATAAAAGTATATGTAACATACAAAGCCTTGTACATATGTAAGTTTTACCTATGTTTATTTAGATTGCTTTATTTACAATCCAAAACCAGGAGGAACTCCAGTGTCCATCAACAGGTGAACAGATAAACAGAATGAGATATTTCTAGAGAATGGAATAATATTCATCAATAGAAAGAATCTATTGATGAACACAGCATCATGGAAGGATCTCAAAATTATTCTATTAAATAAAATAAGCCAGATACAAAAGGGTAAATAAGGTATGACTATTTATATTTAATTTTAGAAAATGCAAGCTATTTTATAATGACAAAAATCAGATCAATAGTTGCCTGGGACCAGTAGATTTACGGAGAAATTGACTGAAAATATGCAAGAGAAAATTTGAGGGGTAATGGAAATGTTCTATGTCTAATTTTACTGGTTTCTTAGGGTTTGTCATCTGTCAAAATTTATCAAATTATTCACTTTAAGTGGATGTAGTTCATTGTAAATTGTATATCAACGTAGATTAATTTACATAGTTTAGTGTTATTGAATTCAGCCTATGCTCACCTTTTAGAAATTCCTTTTCCTTGAATACCCACATTTCGAGTGTTTTTTTGTTTGTTTGTTTGTTTTTGTTTTTTTCAGAACTCAGAAAACAGTATTAAGATGCAGGCCTTTCAAAGTTTATCAAAATTTAAACACAATTAATTAAGCTTTCAGAGGAAAATCAAGCATTAAATTCACATATCATAAAGTATACGAGTCAGTGTGCTAGACTGTTTCTGTTGCTTATAACAAAGTACCCAAAATTTGTAAGAAAACAAAATTTATTGTGTACAGTTTTAGAAGTTGGGAAGTCCAAGGTCCAGGGAGTAGAATGGGTGGGGGTTTTCTTTGGCGGTGACTTTACAGCAATGCAGGTGTCTCACATGGCAGAAAACGGCAGAGCAGGAAGAGACTAACCTCTCATGTGCTCTTCTTTTAAAGCCTTCAGAGCCACGCTCCCGATTGCCATTATTAACCCATTCACTGTGGAATGGTCCTACAATCTAATCACCTCTTCAAGACCCCACCTTTAAATTACCATAATAGAATTTCCCACCCTCAGTGGTTACAATGGGAATTAAGCTTCTAATATATGAACTCTGGGGCACACAATTCAATCAATCCACAGCAACCAGTTTTCTATACTTCCATCTCAAAAATCTATAAAAAGAAAAGAAGGTCTAAACTAAAGGATGTAAAAAAATAGAAAGAAACCATAATACACAGGCAGAAATTAGAGAAATAGAAAAGGATAAAACATAGCATAAAATAAGAGTTAGCAAATATGGCCTGCCGGCCAAATCTCTTTTAAAATTATTTTAAAATAAAGTTTTACTGGAACACAGCCATGCACATCCATTTGCATTTTTTATGGTTGTTTTCAAGCTACAATGGCAAATTTGAGAAGTTGTGACACAGTCTGTATAGCTAGAAAAGCCTAAAATATTTATTGTCTGGTCATTTACAGAAAAAAAAAATGCCAATTTCTGATATGGAAAAATTTTAAAAACCAATTTTGGTTATTTAAAAGGATGGATAAATTAATAACAATGTAGTAGCAAGTTTAATCACAAACAAAATTAATATAAAACAGATTACCAACATCGGGAATAAAAAACTAGACCTACCTATAAAAATACAAATATTGGAAAAATTAAATATCGATAGTATACTCATGTTTTGACAATAAAATTGACATATGGAATGAAATGGACAAATTTCCCAAAAACGGTACAAGGGAGGAAAAAATATTTCTGAATAGTTTTATTTCTATGTAGAAATAAAAAGTGCTATTATTGACATCTTTTTAAAAATAACAAAACAACAACAAAAGGCTCATATAACATCAGAGAGTAAAACTACAGGTGTACTATGAAAGTATTCTTATGAGTCCAGTTTTAAAAGAAAAAAAAAAAAAACTCACGAGGATACTACCACACACACACACACACACACACACACACACACACACACACACACGAAAACCATTTGTGAACCAATGGCACTGCGTGATAACTGAGCACAAGAATATACATTCTCCAGATGTGTCTTAATTCACCAACATTTGGGTATATTGCCTGATATTTTTCATCACATATTTTCAAAATGCCAACTTACGTTTCCCTTAAACTGATTTGACAAAAAGTACTCTCTCTCAAAGATGAGATTAACCTCCAATCAATCTGTGGCATTGTTGAATTCTAGCAAGATATTGCTAACCCTAGAAATTCTGGAATTCTCTCCTCTCTGAATTCAAAGAATAGCTTTTATTCCAGAGAATATTTACTGTATGTTTACTGGTAAGCTTCACTGACGGCAGCCTGCTTTTGAAAGGGGAGGTATAATTTCTTAAGCTTTTCACAATATAATTTATAGTAACTCAGCCTTATTGTAGATTCATGGAATTTAATGCAGTGCAGTCAAAGGATTTAATAAGTGTTCAAATTTTGCATGCTTGAAAATTAACACCGTGAAACGAAAAGGATCATGGTAACTCTTTCACCATCTTGTTAATAAGTGCTTCTAGTTACTGGTTGTTATACTGACCTCTTGACAGGAATGTGGAGGGAAATGTTTTATTAATGATTGAAGAGCACTTTGAAAATGTAAAGTGCCACATAAATGCTAAATTATTCCTGACGTAAGGAACTCGACAATACCAGCTGTCCTGGCGATAAATGTCAGATCATGAGATTATTTCTAGAAAGTAGCTATAGTCTAATTTCTGTCCCTCCTTCCTTTTGAAGGAACTGAAGATGCATGTTTTTACTCTTAGTAAAATTCAATAACTCTGTTACCTTAGAGTAAGTATTTCATAAGATCACAACAATGTTAAAATAATAATCAAGGAAGAAAGACAACCAGATTTAGAAAATGTATTGATGTAAAACGTCAAAAGTAGAACAAAAAATATATACTGTATTATGAGGACACCAAAAAATTCTGTTCCATGAAACGCACACTTAATTATGTATAGGATAAAGAGACAATCGGAATTGTGGTTCAACGCGGCATAAAATAAGTAAATAAGGAATTAAAGGAACTGAAATAAAAAGGAATAAACTCATAACAGAAGAGAAAAGGCTTCCATAGCTGTCACTTGATGAGAGACTTGAAAAAGTATTCAGGAAGAATTGGACAGGGTTATGTTTACAAATAAAATATAAAACAGAAGGTTACAATTAGGTAGACCAGAATCAAACCCTGAAAACGTTGAGAGACTCTGGGCCAGAAACAACAAATATTACTCTCAAGAATAATTGACAAGTGTCATTGTCAACAAAGAAGGCAAAGAAAGTAATTGAAACTCTGTGTGCAGAGATCAGGAACACAAGTGCCTGCTTCCTGGCAAAAAAAGCAAACAAACCTCTGTGTGTGTGAGTGTGTGTGTGTGTGGTGAAAGGGGGATAAACAGTGTGTATACAGGGAAGGGGCAGTGACTAAGTCTTCTAGTATGGATGTGGTACCCCACATAAATTCCTGTTCTTTCTGCCAATGGGGGTCCTAGTGTGATAGCAATTTTTTCATTAATGTATGAAAGCAAACCCTACAAATTGATATAAATATTCCTACCAAAAATGTGGTAGAGTTCCCCTTTCTCTGCATCCTTGTCAGCATTTGTTATTTTCTGTCATTTTGATAATAGCCATTCTAACTGCAGTGAGGTCATTTATCACTGTGGTTTTAATTTGCGTTTCCCTGACAATTAGTAATGTTGTGCATTTTTTCATGTGCTTGTTGGCCATTTGTATCTTATTTTGAAAAATGTCTGTTCAGGTCCTTTGCCTGTTTTTTAACTGTATTATTCGTGGAGGTTTTTTGCCATTCAGTTGACTTTTTTATATATCGTGGATATTAGCCTTTTTTCAGAAGTATAGTTTGCAAACACTTTCTCCCATTCTGTAGTTTGTCTCATCACCTTGTTGATTGTGTCCTTTGCTGTGCAGAAGATTTTTAGTTTGATTAGTCCCATTTATGTATTTTTGCTTTAGTTGCCTATGTCTTTGTAATCTTGTTCAAAAAAGCACCTCTCACTCCCATTTTATGAACCTTTTTTTTTGTTTTGTTTTTCTCTCAGAAGTTTTGTAGTTTAGGGTTTAAATTTAGGTCTTTAATTCATTTTGATTTGTGTTTGTGTGTGGTGAGATAAGGGTCTAGTTTTAATCTTCTGCATGTGAATATATAGTTTTCCCAGTATCATTTATTAACAGACTGTCCTTTCCCCAATGTATATTTTTGCCACCTTTGATGAATCTTAGTTGGCTGTAAATGCATGGATTTATTTCTTGACTTTCCATTCTGTCCCATTGGCCTATTTGTCTGTTTTTATGTCAGTACCATGTTGTTTTGGTTACTGTAGCTTTATAGTATGTTCTGAAGTCAGGGAGTATGATGCCTCCAGCTTTGCTCTTTTGTCTAAGAATGCTTTAGCCATATGGGGTCTTTTGTGGTTTTATACACATTTTAAGATCATTTTTTTTTTCTATTTCTGTGAAGATCGTCATTGGTATTTTGATAGGGAGTAAGTAAAATCTGTAGATCTTTTTAGGTAATATGAATGAACATTTTGATGATATTAAATTTTCCAACCCATGAACATGAGATATTTTGCCATTTATTCCTGTCTTCTTCAATTTCTTTCACCAATGTTGTATAGTTTTCGTTGTAAGTATATTTCACCTCCTTGGTTAAATATACTTTTAGGTATTTCATTTTTTGGTAGCTATTATGAATGAGATACTTACTTGATTTCTTCTTCAGATATTTTGTTATTGGCTTATAGGAACACTATTGTTTTTTGTTTTTATTTATTTATTTTTTGGTTTTGTATTGTGTCAGTTTACTGAATTCATTTCTTAGTTCTCTAGTAATTTTTGGTAGTGTCTTTAGGGTTTTGTATGTATGTGCTCATGTCATCTGCAAATAGGTATAGTTTAACTTCTTTCTAAATTGAATGCTTTTTACTGCTTTTTTTTTTTTTTTTATAACTGTGCTGGCTAGATATCCAGTACTATGACCATGTTTAATAAGAGTGAAGAAAGACAAGGCATCCTTGTCTTGTACCAAATTTTTGAGAAAACAGCTTTCAACTTTTGTCTGTTTAGTATGATGTTAATTGTGGGCTTGTCACATATGGCCTTTATGGTGTTTAGCTACCTTCCTTCTTTTTTAGTTTTTTTTTTTTTTCCTTTTTGTCTTTTTTCGTGACCGGTAATGGGATCGCAACCCTCAGTGTCGCGCCCGTACCGCGACCGGCAATGGGATCGCAACCCTCAGTGTCACGCCCGCACCGTGCTCAACCAGTGAGCGGACTGGTCTCTACATGGGATCCGAACCCTTGGCGGGAGTGCCACCGCACTCCCAAGCGCCGCACTCTACCGAGTGCGCAACCGGGCCGGCCCAGCTACCTTCCTTCTAAACCTAATTTGTTGAGTGTTAATATCATGAAAGGGCAATGGATTTTATCAAATGATTTTGAACAACTGTTTCCTTGCTCAAGCTAAATTGCTGCTTTGCTGTTGTTTCTCAGACTGGGAAAAATTTTTTTCTGCTGACCAGATTTTAATTTCCAGCTTTTTATTCACTTCTAAATCATGTGAGGTGTCCATAAACTCAACTGGGCTGTGTGGGAAATCTGGCCCAGGACTGAATCTTTCCTGCATATTTTGCCCCCTGAAGTTCTATGGCACTGACTGGTCTTCACTGAGTGGTGCCTGTGCTGAATGGAAGACACAACAGCTACCAACACTGTGCCCTGATGCTTCCCTGGTGGATCGGCAGCCCCCAAACCTTTCCTCCCAGACACTTGAAAGAGTTCCCATGGAGCAGGCCCCACCAGATTCCCCAACAAATACTCACTGAACTCTGGATGATTTCTTCCTTTCAGGGCAGCAGCCCTTCCCTTGCATGTAATTTTGCTGGCCTAGGAGATAGGATCATGCACATTGACATGATATATATTTTTTTCTTATTGCCAGAGGTCAGGGCACACTTCTCCCCTGCAGACACCAAGAGGCTTCATGCAAAGGGTTCTACTGCACCTTTTCCATATCCAGTAGCTGCTCCACATGCTGGCAGTTGCTCCATGGGTTGTGCCAGCCCAAGGAGTGGCTGGCACTTGTACTGGTAGGGGAAATCCTTTCTCCTACTCACCGTGGCCTTCCACTCCTTTATGGCCTTTTTGGCTCTTTCTTCTTCTTCTCCCAGGGTCCAGTAATTTCAGAATGGTAGTTTTTGTTTTTAATAGTTGTAAGTTGGTATTTGGGGGAGGGGTGGGATGCTGAGGACAGCATATTCTACTATCTCAGTGACATGACTTTCCTAAGAAATTTTTTAAGTAAGACATAAAAATAAAATTTTAATTAAAAATATATGCTAAACATTAAGAACAATCAAAAACCTAAGGGTTGGAAAAAAATAGTCTACTAAATCTCTTGGAATCTAGACTGAAAGTCAAACTAAAATGCAAGGTAAAATATAAAACAGAGTTCAGAGCCCTGCACTGGCTAGCAGCCTAAAAAAAAAAAAAAATAGCACAAATAAAAGATACACTCAAAAGATGCATCAAGACATCATTGGGAGTTCTTGGGCCGGCCCGGTGGCGCACTGGAGACATAGCACAAATAAAAGATACACTCAAAAGATGCATCAAGACATCATTGGGAGTTCTTGGGCCAGCCCGGTGGCGCACTGGAGAGTGTGCCGCTTGAGAGCGCGGTGGCGCTCCCGCCGAGGGTTCGGATCCCATGTGGAGACCGGTTCCCTCTCACTGGCTGAGCGTGGTGCGGGCGCGACACCGAGGGTTGCGATCCCATTACCCGTCAGTAAAAAAGACAAAAAGGAAAAAAAAAAAATGGAAATTAAGAAATTTTTAAAAATTACATTGAAAAGGGATATGAAACAATAAAATTCTATGGAGTAAGGAAAGTATAAGAAATAAAAGTATAAACACTTAAAAGCAGTCTGATAAAGTTTTAGATCATTACAGACAAGGAAAATATTCAAAAAACTTCTACTGCTTCAGGGAAAAAAAAATAGTCAATCACAGAGAAACATGTTCCAGACTCTCCTAGGGCTATAATCAGTAAGTCTGTGGATGCTGGATGAAAAGTGAAGCAATGTCTTCAATGTTCTGAAGGAAAATTGTTTTCAACGCAAAATATAATAAATAGTAGTTAATCAATTGTGCCATTAGGTTTAATTTTTTGAGACAGACACCTAAATATGTCTGCTAGTGTCCTTTATCTAAAAAAGTTATTTGAGAAAAAAAACTAATGCTAAGCAATGAAGAATTGTGCTGCAGGACAGAAATCAAGAATCCATGAGAAGGAGGACAGAAGCATTCTGGGTAGATATCTCCAGAGATAAATGGATTCTTATGGAATATTTGCAACAATCAAAATTGTTGTAAACATGAGAATGTGATAAAAGCATGCTAGTCATATTTTCATCAACAGAAAATAGGTCAAATAAACCTCCATTAGCAGCAAAACAACAAAATAAACAAACAAAAAACGAACAAGAAGGCATGGAGCTCAAGTTTATAGTGGATATGAAAAATTCATTGAGTGGAAGAAGAGAGAATCTATTTAACATTGATGCTAAAAACATTCTCCTCAAGTATCCTAGAACTACTTTAAAAGCATTCATAATAGGACACATCAAAGTTATAACAAATCTGGTTAATATAAATCATGTTTATTGTTTTCTTACATTTCGAGGAAACATATTTAGAAAAATGACAAAAAATAATGTAGTTTTAGTATAGAATATAAATGTTAATACTTAGTTGAAAATGTTGCTAATTTAAGAAACTGAAGGCAGAAATTGAGGCAAAAATGAAAAGTAGTTTTAGTATAGAATATAAATGTTAATACTTAGTTGAAAATGTTGCTAATTTAAGAAACACAGAAATTGAGGCAAAAATGAAAGGAAATGCAAGAATATCATATCATATTATATTATAATAATAAATATTACAGGAGACATACAAGAGTATGGCAGATTGAGCACTTGTTAATCTCCGCAAACTCATAAAATCCTCCTAAAACAATCTGAGGAAACTGAATACTAAGCCAGCTGTGTGGAAAGCTGAGGAACAACTGATTTGTGGGATTGGACTCTTACTTGAATAAGGTTCTGGCTATGGGTGAACTTGATATGAAATCAGGAAATTTGATTGAAAGTTTGTTTAAATGAAAGTTGTACTCACACTTCACCTGCCCCAATCCAAGCTGCCTGGGGACAGTTTCACTTCTATATAGCAGAAGGCTAAAAATTATTCTCTGAGAGGATAGCACACAAGGACTAAAGACCAACAGATATTGTTTAAAGGAAAATTTACATACCAAATATTATTAATGTTGGAATCACAGATGTCTTTTCCTGACAAAATTCTAGGATTATTTTTAGAACAGTTAGCCAGGCATCTGACCTCCCAAGCTGGATATTAGAAAAGACTTTTGCACATCACCTTACCAGCTCAAGAGAAATGACTAAAAATTTTGACATTAAGAGTTACACAGGGAAATAGCCAGATAATACTCCAATAAAGACCACAGAAAAGAAGCCACATATATTTGTGTAGTATTTCCAAACTTTTTAAAAAAAATTCCCTGCTTTTAAAGATAAGAAAAAAAAAAAAAAAACCAGTGGTCACTAGAAATTTACTTTGAAAAGAAACCAAACCAAACCAAACAAACAAACAAGCCCTCTACCATGATAGATTACAAACAAAAAAGAGGAAAATAACCAATAAAAGAAAAGAACATAATTTGTGCAGAAAGATAACTTTAAACTGTTGCTTTTGAGCATTAAAATATACAGCATTAATGAATCAACAAGTGAATGCTATTAAAAAGCAACAAAGGACAAAATAGTGTGTAATGCACATTAAATACATAAAATAAGAGAAATTAAAATCTTCAATAAAGTGCAACAAAGTAAAATGGAAATTATCAGAAGGCAGAAAAAAAGGAGAATCAGACAACTCGCCTGTTTTCTGCAGACTACACAGAAATAATAGAAGTTCTAGAAAGAGAAAAGAGAAAACACCAACGGTTAAAGATCCCAGAGTCACAGAAGGGATGATCTACAAGGCACAGAGTCCCTACAAATTTATCAGTGTGGATCCAAACAAAACTAATCTAAATGTTAACTCTCAAAATTACATTTGCAGTACTGGCCTTAGTCTCAGCATCTGCTTGCAAGTCTGTCTATTCAGCATCTCATATCAACATGTCTAAAAGTGAGTCTTAATTTTCTTTCTCACCTGGATTTGCTCCTCCTGAGGCCATTCCTATCTCATTTGATGGCAACTCTGTCTTTCCATGGCACAAAAACCATGATGTCATGCATAAACCCTCATTCTCATGTTCCAAATCCATTCCTTTGGAAAAACTGTTAGCTCACATTCAAAATGTATCAAGATTTGAGCACTTCCCACCATCTCAGGGGCTTCCTCCTGGGTGTCTTCTACTATCATCTCTATTTGCTGTGACCTCATTGCAATTCATACTTTTTCACTAGCAGCCCAACCAACATTCTATTTTCAGCAGAGTAGCTAAATTAATTTTTTTTAAGTCTTGTCATTTATCTTCTCTGTTTTTAATTCTGCAGTAGTTTCCTATTCCACTCAGAAAAAACAAAGTCCTTGAAAGAGTCTGCAAGGCCTTTCATGATTTTATCCATTCATTTTGTCTCTCTCCACATCTACTACTAACCTGCTTTTCATTCCAGCCTCCCTGCTAAATACCCAGATCCAATCTAGACACGTTCCAGCCAAAGAGACTTTATGTTCACCATTCTCTCTGCCTAGAATGCTTCTACTGATATGTTTATATGGCTGATCGTTTTATTTCATTCAGATCTTTGCTTAATTGTCACTTTCAGGTAGAAAACTTACACTTCCTGGACCCCTATTTAAATTGTATCCTACCTTTCCTACAAATGACAGCAGATATATCTTTTTAGTTACTCCACTTTTTACTTTGGCCATGGTATTTACCGTCTTCAAACATTCTTTGCAATTTACATATTTATAATGTCTGTAGTTTATATTATTTTTAATGAAAATACTTTAACACGAGGCATTTCAATCTATTTTTGCTCATCAATGTATCTCAAATGCTTAGAATATTGTATGGTATATAATAGTACGTACTATTTATTAAATTAAAGAAGGAAGAATTCCAAGGCATATTCATGTACTTATAACAAAATATCTACAGAATTGTGATCTAAAAAAATTTACAATATGTCTTTCAGAGGAAAGGAAATAGAGACTAAACACATACATTTTACAAATGGGTGAAATTAGGTAGTGACTGAAACATAAAAAGTAGCAACATAAACAGGTAATTTGAGACACGTAGAAAAATGACAAAATAATTGAAGGTTACAGCCTGTAGACTGTAGAAAGTAAGCTGGTTCTGGTCAGGCTGCTATTGTTCATCACAAGCCTTACAGAAGTGAATAGTTTACTCTGTGCAAAGGAAAAAATAAACATTAATTTTAAAAATATTCATATTTACATTCAATACAAAAATAGAAATTAGTAGTATAACTTTCAAACATATATGGGTCAGCAATGTGCGGATGCCAATAGGAGTGACTTAAGTTTTCATCTTTCACAGTAGGAGGTTAATACTGCATTGCAAAATGTATAAATCTAAAAGTATTGATATTATATCATATAGGGATACAGAGCCAGCCCTCACACAAATTGAACAAACTGAAGCAAAAGAAAAAAAAAAAATGAAGCACCAACTTAAAAACAAAGTATACCCTGAGGATTGGGACAGAGGAATGGGTTATTAAAGAGTGTGCTGTTTGTCATTACTGAACTACTTTGTACTTTTTGATATTTAATGTTATTAAAGAGTATAAGGACTTCTCTTAAAAGAAAAGTACCTTACTTATGGATTCAGCTCTCAGTTATAAGTGAGAAAATGTGGTACTTCTCTTTCTGTACCTGGGTTGTTTCACTTAGGATAATTTTCTCCTTGCTCATCCATCTTGTTGACAATGGTAGAATTTCATTCTTTATTTATGGCTGAATAGTATTCCATTGTGTATAAATAAACAAATGAACAATAAAGAGAGACAGAGAGAAAGAAAGAAACAACAATCACAGTAATAAGTTGAGCTTTTAAAAATGTAGAGGTAGAAAAGGGGAGGGAGGGGGGGGCTAATGATGAATTGGTCAAGGGACACAAAGAATGATTGTGTATTGTAATGATGAATAAGCTAACTATACTAATCTAACCACCACACGTCGTACACAATAATTGAAAATCAACATTGTGCCCCACATGTATGTATAATAAAAAAGTACTTTTATATTCCGCCTCATCAGTTTTTCATTTCACTTGTTTTATTACCTCATGATGTAAAAGGCATTTTAATATCAAATCACCCTCCCAATATCTTAATTTTCAAGAATAAGAAAAATCTTATTTTTATTATTTATATCAACTGAGCCATAGGAAAAGTCAAAGGACATTTTACTCCAAGCGTTTTCCTTCATAGAGTGAATTGCAGTCTTCTGATTTTATAGACTATGAAGTCTCTTCTTATATAAATAAGATGGGGTGAGGTAATTGGTGGCTAGGATTTAGTGTGATCATTTCTCAACAAGTCTTGGAGGGTGAGACTACCAGCTTCTGAGTTTTCCTTTTGCAAGAGCTCTTATATTATCTTCAACTTAGGAGTTTAGTCAAAAATCAGAGAAAAAGATGAATAGAAATTTTGATGACTTTCATTATTCATATGTAATATATATAAAATATTTGAGAAGAAGTAAAACAAAGGAATGTAACACACATTTTCTTTTTCTCCCATTAGTCTTAGATCCTAGCAGGTGTCTTTTCATTTATGTACTTTCGGGGAAGAAGAGGTGGGAAGTGACAATGGAAATTGATCAATATCGTGACATTACATTCTAGGATACTGCTTCCATAGTATTTATTTTACTTCTTACAAAAGATACTCCCATAAAATTTCTCCTTCCGTGGACAGATAAGCTTTCAATATTACTTCCTAGTGCTGGTGACTACCTTGAAGTCCTGACCAGGTCACTCATAGGCTTTGATGGAGCACTTCCATTTCCATATGCTGTAATGGCTTTGAAGTAGACCTAAATTTCCTAATGTAGATATTCTCCCTTGCTTTATGTCTTTCCTAAACCCTATGACATTTATGAAAACAGTGCTAGGAAGTGCAAATGATTTTCAAAAGTTCATATTCTAAAGGGATGTAGGTGCCGCAAAAATGCCTAAGTTACCTATCTTTTGTGCTTCAATTCTCTAATTTATAAAGGGGGAAAATAGTAGTACCTATTTCACAGAACTATTTTGAGGACTGAGTGAGTTAATATATGTAAGATGGTTAGAACAGCGTATTAGCCATTGTTAGTCCTGTCTATTTCTTATTGTTATCTTTATTTTTATTTGGCTTTATTCCTGTGAAGACATGTATTGGTTTTATTCCTGTGAAGACACATATTGGTCTTCTAAATCTTAGTTAATTCCTAAGTTTTGAACCTTCAGAGTTCTGTCTGTGAATCCTTTAACTGGCATCTCACAAAGTGAGGAAAAAAATCTTTCCTACAGCAAATCAACTTAGTGTGGTAAAGGCATTTTGTTTTTGGAAAAAAAATCCAAGAAACTGTGTAGAAGATAGCATTGTAAGTGGTAAATTGGACATAAGAAATTCTGGCTGATAAACCTCAATTTAAAAATGTACAATAGAAGAGGGATTTCAACTAAGAATTCCACTGAAGGAATATTAAAAAAAGCCAGATGCCAAAAACATTTCAAGTACAGATTGATAGATCTTTAGAGGCTATGTGACTCTGAAATTCTATTTCCATTAACCTAAGAAAGTAATAGAAATAAATGGACATGGTGAAGCATGGTAAATGATTTAGTTAAGTTTGAATTGCTTGTGGAAGTTCTAAGTAAAGAAATCCAAAATATTTGAGGTACAGTAAGAAAATGATTATACTTCAAGGTAGAATAGAATCCTAGGTGACAGATTTTAAATAGATTCCAGAGATGGACCAGGCATAGGTATATATTAGCAGTTATTTACATTTTAGCACAGGTATACTACATTTGTTATGATGGATAGATATAAAGTTTCCCAGTGCAGAACCAGGTCTAGATTTGGGTCTTCTGATTACTAGATTAGGTTACTTTCTTATAGAGTTTGGACATGTTGTCCTGGCAAAACTCATAATGGAAATCTGATCCCCAGAGTGGCATTGTTCGGAGCTGTTTGGTTCATGGGGGCAGATCCCTCATGAATGGATTAATGCTCTCCCTAGGTGGTGGGGGTAGTGAGTGAGTTCTTGCTCTATTAGTTCCCCCAAGAGCTGGTTGTTTAAAAGACCCTGGCACCTCCCCTCTGTCTCTCTCTGATTCCTGTCTCCATGTGATTTGCTTGTACCCACCGGCTGCCTGCGATTTCCTCTGTGAGTAGAAGCAGCCTGAGGCCTGCACCAGATGCAGCTGTCCTAGAATTGTAAGCCAAATAAAACTCTGTTCTTTATAAATTATTCGGTCTCAGGTATTCTGTTATAGCATTGCAAAAACAAGCTAATACTCTGTCTATACATTGCATTTATTTAGACATTTAAAAAATTCATAGTCTCTTTTAACTTACTAATTCACCTGCAAAAAACATTGTCTCCAGCCAACTTCTTTCAGTGATCAGTATCAAGACTCTCAAGCTAAAGCTTTGTATTTGGCCTTCAATGAAACTCTCTTGGCTGACACCACTGAAAATCATTAATAGATGCTGTGCTTTTGGCAACAGTTCTGCATGCATTTAGATGTCAAACAGCATGTTTGCTACTCCAAAGCAGTGCAATCAGGCTACCATGGAGCTGGACCAGGACAGTCAGCATTAAATCACTGGAAGATTTCAAACTGACAGGCCTATAATCCTGGGTATAATGTATTACCATCATGGATAAATGGCTAAATAAAATTTTACAATGGTCCTCATTTTCAACAGAAAGAGAAATTCATTGCAAATTGCAAGCTCAACAGCTTCCACAGCTTATGAAAGTAATGGCAATAAGACATGGCAAAATATCAAGAGGAACAATTGGCAGAGAAGTTTTAATTAAATTAACATACAATCTTCCTAAGTTCAATTATTTAAATTACTAACAGCACTCTATAGATGGGACAAACAGCAGCTAAGACACCGAATAAAGCAGAATGATTTAATAGTGGTTATTTTGTCTTTAAAAATGCATTGTTATTGAATATTTAAATGAAGAGCCTAATTATTTAAGAAGGTCAAAGGTAACAATTTAGTAATCAATGCCTAACCATGTAAAATAACCTTGAGTTTATCACAATTAAGTCAGTTTTCCATGTTATTCAACAACTGCAAGGAAGTATATAATGTCTATTTTTTTAAATAGCAAGACATTTATTGACTCAGTTTTTTTTTCTTCTTTTTTCCCTCTGTCGCTGTGGGCTATCTTATAATAGAGCTAGCTTACCATAGCAGAGATGAGAATAAAGGTCCCTCATGTGCATTGCAATCTTCTGATTTGAGAAACATAAGTTACTTTATTCTTTTTCTTAATTCATATTAAAAGCATATACATTAAAAATTTTACAGTTTGAATAACTGAAATAATTAGAAAATTAATTAACATAAAATAGCTATTCCTTGATAGTTTTACATATAACTTGAAATTGGAAATGAACCTTCATGATTATTTCTGGAGAAAGATAGAAGACAAATTTAGGGAATGGAATATCGAAGAAAAAAATGTTTATAAATAAAGGCTAATTCAAACAAAGGCAAGCAAGATGGCAGGGAAGCTCATCACCTACTTTTGCATTTGGTGAGCCAGAGGAAACACAACTTATTCTTTGGGCTAGCTTTGCACAACCTTTCATTTTACTATTCTTGCATCTTAACATGAGCTTAGTGAATTTTCCTAGAACCTGAGAGCTCTTGAGTGGGACATTGCTGGACTACAAAACCCATAACTACCACAGCATCTTTTCTTGGTGCACAAAAATATATTGGACTGAAAAGGAGATGATTAGAAAACAAGTAGTCATTCATTTAGGTAGCTGCAATCTCCTCTTTTCACTTATTGCAAGTGATTTCAAAGCCTAGTTTTACACATTTAAGATGTTTTCTTGTTCATTTCAAGATTACTTGTCCCCTAATAATATAACATTTCTTCACCAAGTATGAAAATGACTTCATATAATCCTTAATTTTGTAGTTGGAGCAAGCCAAACCCCAAATCTAAGTGTTTTGTTAAAATGTACAGTAATAGTACATTTACTTAAAGAGGTAATTGGACACATCTCCTCTGTTCCTGTAGAGTGCAAGTCGCTTAATAAATGTACAAAATGCCATTAAAATTGTTTCTTCTTTTTCTATCTTTGCCTTATATATTCTCTGAAGAACAATAGGTATTGGTAAATTACTTTCTTATTGGACCAATGATAATTGTATCTTAAAAAGAAGTCATGTTCAAGATGACTGCTAATGAGGAAATTAGAACATAAAATAATATAAAAATGGACACAAACTACATTTCATCCAGAAGGACTATAATTACCAGATGAGTCCATGAGTGTTCCCTCAGAGACAAACCTAATCCCCTTTCTATTATCATTTTCAATATTACTGCCTAGAGCTGAGCTTCTGTTTAATATAATCACTGTTCTAGGTGTGCCACAAAGAGAGGGATGGAGCAGGCAAATGCATTCATCTTTTCCAGAAAAGGCTGGTGGTAGTTTATTTTTCCTCTTTAGTATTGGTAGACTTAATCCCTTAAATCTCTGGTGGATGGGCAAATTAATTTAAGTTAGATAGAAATTCATGACTCGATGTACATAACAAAATAAGAAAAAGTAACACTTGAGAAAAGATACAGAGCGTGAAAGGGAGAGTAAGAAGATTGCATTATTTTGGTTATGAAAGAGAGCTAAGTAAGATAGTATCTTTAAGTCTTCAAATTCAGTGTCAAAGAATGAGATATTATTTGAGATTACACTTTTCGTATTAAGGCTAAAAAGTGTAGTACATACTGCTTAAAGCAAACACACCAAAATAAATACAAATGACATATAAGCACATGGAAAGAAGCTCAGCATCATTAGTCATTAGGGAAATATGGACTCAAACCGCAATGAGATACCACTATACACCTATTAGAACGCCTAAAATAAAAAGATGGCTATACCAAGGGCTGGTGAAGAGGTGTTATAACCGAAAATCTCATACACTGCTGGGGAAACGTAAAATGATAGAACTTTGGAAAACTCGTTGGCAATTACTTCAAAAGTTAAAATCATATGTACTATAAGTTCCAGCCATCACATCACCAGTAATTTATCCAAGGGAAATAAAAGCTTATAATCATTAAAAGATGTCTATGCACTTATACACACACACACCACCACCACAGTACTTCAAAAAGTTCACAGAAAAATAGAAGAATACAAATCTTTTCACGAACTTTTTGAAGTATCCTCATATATGTTCATATATGCTTTATTCATGATAGCCAAAGCCTGTTAGCAACCTTAATGCCTAAGAACAGGTTAATGGATAAACAAACTTTGGGATACAATAGAATAGAATAGTGTTTAGTATTCAGCAATAAATATAATGAACATTGAACCCACTACAATATGGTTGGATCTCAAAATAGAGTGAGTGCATGAAGCCAGACAAAAATAGAGTACATATTGCATAGTTTCATTCATATAAACCTTTAGAATATTTAAAATGATCTATAGACTCAGCAAACATATTTGTGGTTACTTTTGATATAATGGATAAGTTTATAATCTTAATTGTGCTCACAGTTTCACAGGTATTTACCATATGACAAAATGTATCAAAGTATGTGTGTTTATAACATGCATATGATTCTATGTCAATCATACCTCATTAAAACTGCCAATAAAAATATGTATTCTAAAATATCAGTAAGTAAAAAAATGTGACACAGAATTACCTAAAAAAATTATGGATTCATATAGAAAGGCCAGAATCAATAAAGTATTGGCACAGAATTTGCAAAAAGATATGGATTCACATAGCAAGGCCAAAAACTAAATCAAAGTATAAGCATAAATGTAGTAAGGTATAAAGATAGGTTTTTCAATAAATTCCATTGAGAAGTTTGTTTTATTTGGCTATGAGGAAGAGGGAAGGAAAAAGTCTTATTTATCGTATATCAAATGCAAAAATTTTATGTACATTAAATACTGAAAACTAACTTTGTCTCCTGCTAGAAGAAATTAAAGATGAATAAAACTAATTTCAGGTAGTAAAATACTTTTTTGCTAAGTAATTTATTTTGCAAATAAATGAGACATGTCCGTGATAAAAAAATTTAATAGTAAATTAAAGAAAGAAGGAAAGAAAAGGAAGGAAGAAGTAAGGGGGAGAGGGAGAGAGAAAGAGGGAGAAAAACAAAATCTCATCTTTCTCAGATGTTGTCTTCAGTCCAAAACCTCCTGTTCTCATAATCAAAGCTGCTGCCAGGTTTATATAAAATATTTTCATAGAATAATCGACACACTGAAACTTGTATTTTTTCTTTTTTATATATAAATGTTGATATTTTTCTAAAAATATGACTATTTTAATATGTAGATTATCAAGTAAAAATACTATAAATATTGTTTAGTCTACTAATAGAGTAATTCTATTTTTATATTTTCTGAAGATTTATTGTAAGTTTGTTTACAAAGGGTTTTCCCAAGTTACATTATATTCATCCCAATTGAATAATATGTTTCTTTATTGTTAATGCTTATTTTTTTTTTGCTAATATATCCTTATATGACACTTTATGCTGTAATGGAATCTGTTATTTTTGTTGTTGAATCCTTCTAATGTACAAATATAGTAAATTATGTCAGGATATTTTCTAATGATAAAATAGCGATAGTGAATCTCTTGTCAATTATTTTGGCTGTAGTGTATTTAGTTGTGAAGACAGGCCTTATTTTTATGTTCAGGAAATTTTCCCTTTTTATGAGGTTTATGGAAGTCTAATACTGTTTTTTTCAAAAAAAAAAAAAAAGGTCTACACATTTATTACCAAAGTGTGCCACTGTAGACTCTCCCAATCAGACATAGAGGCTAGCAATTCAAAAAGCTAGTAAATGGACCTTATTTTTCTCTATGCCACTATAGTGGAGACTAAACAGCTTATTTTCTAGTACAAAGGTGGCAACTTAGTTTTTTCTTGAAGGAAATAGGCTAACATACATTAGTGTTTTAAAAATGTACCAATGATTTCAATTTTAGGAATGTGTTCTAAGGAAATGTTTATTGGACAGGCACTAAATATCTGGAAAAATATTTAATACAGAAATGTTTAAAATACAAAAAGAAAAATTGGAAAAATCTACATGTTCAGTAATAGGGAAAAAGATCACCGAAATTATAGTTAGGGGATAAAATTCAATAGAATATTTAAAAATAATTTAAGGTATATTTAATGTCATTTTAAAAGCTATTTTATGTTATTTGTGCAAAACACACCCATTTTAGAGTATATATGAGTGCCATGTGTCCATATCAAAATTCTAATAACAGTTATCTTTAGTTTTTTGAGTTAGAGACACTTTTTTTCTGCTTTTGTGTATTTTCCAACAGTTCTTCAAAAAACTTACATTCATTTAGAATTCGGTGATGTCATCTTTATTTAAATATACATTAAAAAAAATTTTAGCAGGGTATCTGTACACGACTGATTTATCAGAGTATTTGACATTGTTTTCTGTTTCTTTCTATCTTCAATCTACTCACATCCTGATAAAAATAATATATTCATTTCTGTTGGAAACTAACTATCCTTCATTTTTAGCTCACACAGTTTGGATGGTCTTACCTCACCTTCAACCTCACAAGTTGAAAATGAGGTTTTTTTCTAAATGAATAAACTCATCCCATCCAGTTACCCACAGTTCATGTTTTCATTAGTATAAGAGAAAGTCAGACTCAGGGTACCTTCTAGCTCTCCCTCCTAGACATAGTGATGAATTGACATCACTCTTGACATTGCTGCAGCCACCTTAGACTAAGGGAAGAATCTTTCTGATAATAAATTCTGCCCAAGAAAAAGAACACAGTACAGCTAAAATGTGTAAAAATTTCTTAGGAATGGGATGGCCTCTCTTTTTACAAAATATTTGAACATATTCCGGAATAAAATAACAGTATCCCTTGTGGATGTCCAAGAGAAGCTCATTCTAGGCAGAGGAAATAACACCACACTGGAACTGAGGTGGGAATATGCTTAATGTATACAAGGACAAGTAAATGTTATTGTACATCTAAGAACAATTGTAAGGAATAAAATCAGAATCAGAAGGAGGCACAGATAATGTTCATCCTTGTAGGCTATGGAAAGGTTTTTGGCTTTTATTCAGAAATGGTAAGCCACTGGAGGATTCTGAGTAGTGGAGTAGTGTGTTCTTATTTACATCTTTAAACTGGTGCTCAGAATACTAAATGGATTCCTGCCCTGGGCTAGACTAGGGAGGGTTGCAGTAAAAACAAAGAAGCAGGAAAACTGTTTTGAGATTATTGCAACTATCTGACTGAGTGAAGAGGTGCTATAATTTAAGTCAATTAATATTCAGAATAGGATATGGATTGTGAAGATTCTAGAAATTTGATGGCAGTTATGAGGTCTTTTTATTTCCCTTGACATAGCATCTAAATTTTAACTGCATTAATGTGAAAACACAGTAGTATTGTTTAGGAACCATTCAATATTTTATGTTGTGTAACCTGTGGGAGGTAAAAGATATTTAATAATAAAAAATTCTCTTCAGTGGACTCTAATTTTACTTGCAACATTTTGATTAAATTGCTTGTATTAAATAAGAGCTAGAAAATTGCTGATATAGTATGTAACTTGAAAGTATGATCTAAAATGTATTTAACCTGTAGAAAATTAATGAAGCAATGACGATAAGATGGAATCATTTGGTGTTTACATAATTACAACTGGGCAGCTTCTAGACATTAAATTAGGGGAATTAAAACACTAAGTGTTATTTTAAAACAGATTTATCTAACATGGGAAATCTGAACAGTGTAAAGAAAATCAGATTGAACTTCTTTTAGAAATCACATAAAGATATGGTTGTTCATACCGTGTTCTTCTAAAATTAACTCCATACACACATGTTTATGTATATATTGCTATGTTGTATGCATCTATAAATTGTATCTCTGGAATAAAAACAAAACATTGTGTACATTGAAATATTTAAGATTTTTTTTTAATGTGTAAGGAAATGCTGTAAAAGGCACTTTCCTCTAGTGGTATAGAGAATATTTGCTTTTAGATTTAAAAGAAAAGATCCTCCCATAATACATTTCGATCTCAGAGGTGTGCATAGAGGAGAGACGAGTAATTGGTTTGTACATTTTTGATAAAGATATTGCTCTTCTATTATATAAATATATAGATATAAATATAGAGATATAAATATAAAGATATTGCTGTCCTCCTTTAAGAACATCATCAGCTCCAAGGTATGTGCATTATCAGTTTCGCAAGAATGTAAAGCCATTGTATCTCACATCTTGTCGTTTTAGAATGACAATCGCTCACCTTTATTTAGTTACACTGAACATAGAGTCAAAGATTCCGGGCCTAGGAAGTTCCTGATGATGTAGAATTAAGCATTAGTGGCCATTATGGAGATGAAACTGCTCTCAACTTCATGGTGAGATGAGGGATATCTGTTTGTTAGTTTTGTTTGTTTGTTTCACATAATTTTAAACTGAAATGTACTACACATACCATCTTGTTGTCTACCTGAAGTAAATACAGTAAAATTTATTTATTTATATATTTTTTTGTCTTTTTTTTTTTTTAGACCGCCCGCACCGCACTCAGCCAGTGAGCGCTGTGAGCTCACCGGCCATCCCTATATAGGATCTGAACCCGCGGCGGAAGCACTGCTGTGCTCCCAGCGCTGCACTCTTCCAAATGCGCCACGGGCTCGGCCCAGTAAAATTTATTTTTAAAATGTACAATTTAGTGGTTTTTAGTATATTCACAAAGTTCTGTAAATATGACCACTATCTAATTCCAGAACATTTTTAACACCCTAGAAGGAAACATTGAATCCATTAGCAGTTACTCCACATATCCCCTTCTCCACTGAGCCATTATTAGTGTACTTTCTATCCTTATGTATTTGCCTATTCTGGATATTTTATATAATGAAATCATGTAATACCTGGACTTTTGAGTCTAGCTTCTTTCACTTAGTGGGATTTTTTCAAGGTTGACACATGCTGTGGCATGTATCAGTACTTCCAACATTCGTATAGCTAATGATATGTCATTATATGGCTATACCAAATTTTGTTTATATAGTCATCAGTAGGCAGAAATTTGGATTATTTATATTTTTGGCTATTATGAGAAATACTCCCATAAAATTTTGTGAACAAGTTCTTGTGCAGACATATGTATTCAGTTTTCTTGTGGAATTGCTGGAATTCGCTGGGCCATACAGTAATTCTATGAGTAAACTTTGAGGAATTTCCAAACTGATTTCCAAAATAACTGCAC
>NW_007737135.1:22642-23550 GCF_000696425.1 Galeopterus variegatus
TACAGTAATTCTATGAGTAAACTTTGAGGAATTTCCAAACTGATTTCCAAAATAACTGCACCATTTTACATTCCCACAAGCAATATATGAGGGTTTCCACATCTTTGTCAAGACTTGCTAATTTCCATTTAAAAAATAATAATTTTAGCTGTTCTTGTAGGTGTGAAGTTTTATCTCATTTTGGTTTATTCATTTCCCTAATACTTGCTGATGTGAGCATATTTTACACACTTATTAGCCCTTTATGTGTCTTCTTTGGAGCAATGTCTATCCAAGGACTTTGCCTATTTTTAACAGGATTACTAATTTTTAAAGCTCTTTGTGTTTTTTTAGTCAAACTGAGTTTTTTATAGGCAGTATACAAGACACTATGTTTTAATCCATTCTGTAAATATCTATCCTTTAATTCCAAAATTTACTCCAATTTGTCTTAAAATTCATTCTTGATAAGGAAGGAATCCTGCCATATAGCTATTTGTTTTTTGGATGTTGTACATGTTTTTTTCCTCACTTTTTCCATCACTGTCTTTTTTATACCTCATTTATTTTTTGTAGTGTTGTCATTTTTGTTTCCCTCTTTCTTTTCTGTATATTTTTAATTGCTTTCTTAGTAGTTACCTTGGGTAATTCAGTTAGCATAAAATAAAGATAAATCAATGTAAATATAAAAATATACCAACGAAATGTGAGTAGTATACAAACATTTGATTTCTATACACCCCTATCCCTCCTCCTTTATATTGTTTTGCACAGATTGGTTCTTTATACATACAGACATTATGATTATTATTTTGTTTGCCTTTAAATTATATAGGAAAAAAAGTGTTACAACCCAAATGTACAACAATACTGGATTTCATATCTACCTATGCAGTTTCACTTATAATTGTTCTTTATTTCATTATATG
>NW_007737135.1:24820-38124 GCF_000696425.1 Galeopterus variegatus
ATTCCTTCCTTGGGAAATTAACCATGAATTGGGGTCCTCTCCCCACATTTATTTTCCAGACCAGGAAGTTACAGAAAATGAACATAGGTGGGGTAATAGTTTAACAATAGAGGCTGGGAACAAGCAAGATGACATTCCATAATGCAATTTGCAAAAGGTTAAGTCGATCCACCAGCAAACATTCTCTCTCCCTATGGAAATTTCCCAGTATCTCAATCAGCAATTTGTCTGTCCTTGAGCCAGCAACCTCGCTGTGTTATAATTCTTTATCTTACAACAGAGACTTTTAGCCTGGGAAAAGTTTCCTGTCTTTTGCAAGCTTAACATTTTACATGTACTTTTAAGAAGTTAGGCTAAACGTGAAACTGCAGGGCCTTGGAAAACCAGGCCCTGTGAAATACATTTGCTTTATGTATACTCTACACATATGTTTGCACATTTGATGGTGCCCAACAGGTGCTCATAGTCCATTCATTTTTATTAATTAATTTTCTCCTAAGAGTGTCTTATTTTCAAGTTTTCTTGAGTCTTTCTTATGCCTGCTCAAATCTTACAGTGAATCTTTCTAAGAAACTTTTTTGTTTGTTTGTTTTAAGTTTTGCTATTGTATTTTCAGTTCCAAAATTTCTATTTAGGTTTTGTGAAAATTTTTTTTGTTTGTATTTTTCTATTTGTTCATACATCTTTTTTTCTAATTATCCTTTGTTATTTGCTAGTGGTTTCCTCTAGCATACTGAGCATATTTTATACAGCTGATTTAATACCTTTGACTAGGATTCTAATGTCTGAGTTTCCTTATCTTTTCCATTGAAAGAGCCATATTTTCATTTATTTTTTGAATACTTTGTTATTTTTTTATATTGAAAATTGAAAATTGTGAGCATTATAATGTGATAACTCTGGAAATTAGATTCTTCTACTCATCAGAGCTGGCTATTATTATTTGTTGATGGCTGCAGTCAGCCATTTGTATTGTGACTTTTCCACACCAATATTGTAAAGTCTGTATTCCTTATTGTTTGCAGTCAGTAATTCTTCTGTTTCATTATTTCTTCAGTTTTCTGACAAAGATATGTTTACATGTCTGGATCCATAATTGAATGAATGAATGAGTGAATGAGTGAAAATGTGTACGTGTGTCTTTGAATTATATGATACATGCTGCGAGGGAAGCTGCTGGCAGATCAGGGGGCAAAATAAGATGTTGATGACTTGGGAACCATCAGATTAACCAAAATGCACAATCCCAAATTCTTGGAGGACAAGGTTTTTACTGTAGATTCTGACACAATCCACCCACTGTAGGAACATAGGCTACCATCTCCATGATCAGAACAAACCTGAGTAATGAGGAATGGTAGTTGGTTTGAACATGCTTCTCTCTTACCAGAGTTATGCAGCTTCTCTTTTCATCACACATTTCCCTGGTTGCTGTAAGTGTCTGATCAGGTTTTAGATTTCCAAAACAGACAATTCTTATTATTTTTCCAACTTAATTTCTGTTTCGGTGGAGGAGCCTACTCCTGAAGGTTTCTATTTTGCCATTTTCTGTGATGTTACAGCCTCATTTTAGTTTTAATTTGCATTTTACTAATGACTAAAGATGTTAAGCAAACTTTTGTGTGATTATTGTTCATTTATATATTTTTTGAAGAAATGTCTGTTCAAAATTTTTGCTCATTTTACATTGGGTTGTTTATTTTTTACTGTTGACTTGTCATATATAAGCATAGAATATATACATAATATATAATATATATATATATTATATATTATGAACACTAGTTCTTTCTTAGATCTATGATTTACAAATATTATCTTCTATTCTGTGGATTCTTTTCCCTTCTCTGATAGTGTGTTTTGAAGAACCTTTTTTCTTTAATTTATATATTATGAACACTAGTTCTTTCTTAGATCTATGATTTACAAATATTATCTTATATTCTGTGGATTCTTTTCCCTTCTCTGATAGTGTGTTTTGAAGAACCTTTTTTCTTTAATTTCATCAAGCTAAATTTGTTTATCCTTTCTTTGTAGACAGTTGTTTAATGTTTTATAAAAGAAATTACATTGTAAAACACATCATGAAGAATTTTACAGATTTTGCTCTTAGTCTTTGATTTTTAATCCATTTTGAGTTTTTTACAAAATGGCATAAAGTAGAGGTGCACTATCATTATTTATATGTGGATGTCAAATTGTTCCAGCACTGTTTGTTGAAAAGATTATTCTTCCCTCATTGGACTGAATTGCATAAGTTTATTTTCATACTCTAATTTCCACTACATCGATCTATATGTTTATCCCCATACTAGTTCATGCAGCCTCTACTATAGATTTGTAGTAAATTTTTAAATCAAGAATTCATTAAAAGATTGCAAATATCTACAAAATAGTCACCAAAGATTTTAATTGAATTTCTGTTAAATTAATTGAGGGAGTTTGCCATCTTAATACTAAGTCTTTCAATCCATGAACTTAAGATGTTCTCAGATTTAATTTGTTCTTTAATGTCTCATAAGGATGTTTTATAGTTTCCATGTAAAAGTATTGCAATTCTTCTGTTAAATGTATTTCTAAATATTTTATTTTTGATGCTACTATAAATAGAATTTTCTTAATTTTATTTTCTGATTATTTATTGCTACCTTATAAAAAAAACAATTGACTTTTGTATAATAATCTTGTATTCTGCAAATTCGTCAAACTCATTTATTTTCTCTAGTAATTTTTTGTGGATCTTCAAAATTTTCCATATACAATACCATGCCATCTGTGAATACAGTTCATTTTAATTCTTCCCTTCAAATTTAGTTGCTCTTAATTCTAATCTTTTCTAATTCTCCTGGCTAGAATCTATAGTCCAATGTTAAAGAGACATGCTAAAAATGTATATTCTTGTTTTGCTCCTGAATTTTAGGGAAACTCATTCAGTCTTTTACTACTAAGCATGATATTAGCTATTTTTTTTCTTTTTTCTTTTTTTTTTTTTTTTTCCTAATTGCTCTGGCTAGATCTTACAGAATAATTTTGAGTTAAAGTAGTGATGGGGGACATTTTTGTCTTGGTTCTACTTTTAGGAAGAAAGCTTTTGGTCTTTCATTGTTGGATATGATGTTATATGTGGGTTTGTTCCTTTCTTTTTGTCATTTTAAAGACCATTTTGTGACTTTTTTTTGCTAACATAGTGTTTTATGTTGATTTGTTTTCATATATTGAAACCAGCTTGTATTCCTTGAATAAATCCCTCTTGGTCATGGTATATAATTCTTATTTTTTGCTTTTATTGCTCTGCATGTGGTTTGCTAGTATTTTTTTAAGGATTGTTACTTCTTTATTCTTAAGGGATATTGATCTATATTTTTCTGTTCCTCTGATTTCTTTTTCTGACTTTGGTAGCAGGGTAATACTGACATTATAAAATTAGATGTGGAATGTTTTCTCTTCCGTATTTTAGAAGAGTTTTTTTTTTTAATATCATAATTAATTTATCTTAAATGTTTTGCAGAATTCTCTAGTAACCATGTTGCCTATGGCTTTTTTATTATTATTTTTCATAACATCTTTTTTTTTTTTAAATTCAATCCTATTACTTCTTAGAGTTGTATTCAGATTTTCTATTTCTTGAGTTAGTTCTTTTGGTTTGTGTCTACCTAGGAATTTCCCTATTTCACCTATATTAATTCACCTACATTTTCTAATTTACTAGCATGAAACTTCTCATAGTATTTCTTTATAATATTTTTTTATTTATGTAAAATTGATGGTAATGTCCCCTTTTTCAGGTCTGATTATGGACTTTTGTCATGGTTAATTTATCTAAAAATTTGCCAATTAAATTAATCTTTCCAAAGAACCAAATTTTGGTTTTGTTAAATTTAACTTTTTAAAACATATTATCAGTTTTATTTCCTCTGCTATGGTCTTTATTATATTCTTTCTTTGTTTACTTTGAGTTTAATTCATTCTTTTGAGAAACTCAACTTCCAGTTAAAAACTTGTTTGTTATATTTTAGGCCTGACCATCAGCAATTACAAGACTTTTCCTGACATACCTCATGGAGAAAAACTGCCTTCCCTACACCAAATTTTGTGCACAGCAAATGTATTGCATTTCAAAGGAAGTTGCAGTTAAGATCTCAGGTCCCTTGGGAAGTCATGTTCTTTCACACATTTACATTCTTAGTCCACAGGCTTTTGTTTCTAGGTCTCTGTGTCTTTGGCCTTAGGCCAAAGTCTTCTTCAGATACATTTGTTGAGGCCTCCTTATATGGGAAGGTAAGAGAAACCTCAATGACACTTTTCCTCACTCTGACTCAACCTAGTACTTTTGCATTCTAGCCCTCTTCCTATGCCCCACACCCAGTGTTTATAGAACTGGTAAAGCTTTTTGTTCTGGACTCCTTCAACAGTAAGACCACCCCAGGTTGGCACTGATCCACCTCACCCTCAAGTGATGTGCCCTTCCATGGGGGAAAATAAAATGGGGATGGGGTTAAGATTTTTTCCTGTTTTATCCCCTTTATTATACTGTAACAGTATGTCATTAAAGGCCTGTTTTATTTTTGGCTTGTTGTTTAGTTGGCTAATCTGACACCCAGCAGCTCACCTTTCTCTCTGTTGGGAAAATAGGATAATTTAATCAGGCCCCGTAGCCTGCCTGGCTTGGGGTGATTCAGCACATTCTTTGTAAGTAAATTGTGTGTGGGGGGGGGGGGTCTAAGTTAGTGCACACGCTCAGTGCTGCAGTTTGGCTGGCGTCTGCTTCCAGTGGCCCTCGTGGGCACAGGCTATGCTCTCCAACCTATGGCTTCCAAGGACCTTTTTGCTGGTTACCTAGCTCATAGACCTGCATGTGAGGTGTCTGGTGACCCAGCCTGGCATGTGAGGGGTCTGGGGACCCAGCCTGGCATGTGAAGGTTTGTGACCCATTCTTGACAGCAGGCATGAGGGGTCTGTGAGCTCCAGACTCAGCCCTAGCTCTACAATTGGCCCAGTCGGCAGGATTATAGGCAGGTAAAATTAGCTCGACCCTCTCTCCCATCTCAGTTCAGCTCCTGACAAAATTCTCCATGGACTTTTTTTCTCTCCTTTCTTTCTCCATTAAATCTAAGTTGGTGCCCTTTATACTGCACCACAGATCTAGGAAGCTTTCTTAATTTTTCTTCCTTATTTTCTCTTTCTGCTTTTTTCTCAAAAAAATTATATCAATGGAGCTATCTTCAAGTTTCCTGTCTTTTTCCAAGTAAAATTGTTTTTAAAGCCCTTCTACTGAATTTTTCATGTTATTTATTGTGTTTTTCAACTTCTAAATTTCATTTTTTTTATATAATTTCTATTTCTTTAATGGTATTGGCTGTAGTTTGAATGTGTCTCCTTCAAAAATCCATGTGTTGGAAACTTAATCCCCAATGCAACAGTGTTGAATGGTGGGGCCTAATGGTAGGTGTTTAGGTCATGGGGGTTTCACCCTTATAAATGGATTAATGCTGCTATTTTAAGAAAAAATGCCTGCGGGAGGGGATTGACTCTCTTCTCTTCTGCCATGTGGGAACAATGTTCCTCCCGTCCAAAGGAGGTAGGTGTTTAGGTCATGGGGGTTTCACCCTTATAAATGGATTAATGCTGCTATTTTAAGAAAAAATGCCTGAGGGAGGGGATTGACTCTCTTCTCTTCTGCCATGTGGGAACAATGTTCCTCCCGTCCAAAGGATGCAGCATTCAAGACTCCATCTTAGAAGCAGAGATCAGGCCCTTACCAGACACCAGACATGCCAATGCCTTGATCTTAAGTTTCCAAGACTTCAGAACTTTGAGAAATAAATTTTTGTTTTTTATAAATTATCCAGTCTCAGGCATTCTGTTAGAGGAACACAAACTAAGATGGTATTCTACATTTCATAAATATTCAAAACATTCTCATATTTTGCTTTGGTAGTTTAAACATGTTTTCCTTAAGTTCTTTGAATATATTTAAAATAACTGACAATGGCTTTGTCTAGTAAATGTAATATGTGGCTTTCTAAGGAAAAATATTTTTTACTACTTCTTTTCTTACATATGTGCCATAATTTCTTGTTTCTTTTTATGTTTTATATACTTTAAAAATTAGTATATTATAAATAATATAATGTAGCAGTTCTGGAAATCAGATCCCCTTTCCTTCAGGGTTTGTTGTTACTATTTGTTTAGTGATTTTTCTGAGTTATGTAAAATGTTTTTTTTTGTGTATACGATTTTTTGCCTCTGAAGTTTCTGTTTGACTAGCCTAGTGAACAGCTCATGATTTTACAGTGATTTCCTTAGAAGCTTGCAATTAATAAGGCTCTTATTTTTGGCTGAGGATGTCTGTGTGTGTATTGCAGCATGCCTACAACCATCAGCCAAGCACTTAGCCTTACAATTGTACATGGCCTTCTAGAAAATACAAAAAATATATCAAAGCTATCCAAAGCCCCCTATGGACATCTCATTCACCAGTTTTTCCATTTAGTCTTTCTGTTAACCTATTGTTTGCCAAATTGTCACTCACTGTTTTGGGCATCTGTAATATTAAGTAATTGTTGCCAGTTGTCTTCAACAAATGCTAACCAGAAACATTTATCTAAAAATTAGTAAACTCTAAGTCAGGTCAAGTAAAAATAAGTCTTTTTAGGGGGTCTTCCAGGGAATCACCAGGCAGGTCGCATACTGACAGCTTTGAAGAAACTCTATCCCATTTGCAACCTCTGATGGCCGTCAGGCTGTTGATTTTTCACTGAGATTTCAGGTTGTTGGTTTTCTGGTCTACTTCAGAGCAGAAAGAAGGGAATAACAATAGGGCAAGTTCAAATGCCACAACACTTGCTTTTACTGAGGTTTATTTATTTATTTATTATTCAAATAAATGTTCCCTACAACCCTTTGGCTAATTTTCGGTGTTCTGAAAAAGTTGATTCTGACCATTGTGCCAGTATTCCTATTACCTTTATTGATGTAACTGAACCAAACTTGGATTTGTTCACCCAATGTGCAGCTAAGCCAATACACTGACACCAGGTCCCAGTAAAGAAAATTAAGTTTTAATTACAAGGCTCAGTAACTGCAGGTTGAGCAGCTAATGCTGAAAAAAACCTCGAGTTTCCCCAAAGTTTGCAAGTAAGGATTTTTACAGGAAAGACTTGTGGATTGAGGTTGAGTGTGTGAGTGGCTTGAGGATGTTTCTGGCTGGTTGAATCTGTGAGGACAAAGAAACAGCTCTGGGCCTCTGCTTATCTCTCTTCTGGCTCAGATTAGTCTGGGGTCCTGGCAGTCCATATTTGGCAGCACATTCCAAAGGCTGGGAAACTTGAATTTTCCCTGCAAAAACATCTCAAAGGTATGTGTCAAGATAATGTCTTTGATCCTTGGAGTCTAGTGGCTTAGATTATGTCAGTCCTTATTGCTTAGGTAACATCCCCTTTGCCTGGCTGTCTTCTTTGCACTTCCTCAATTGCTAGTTGTAAATCTCAGCTCCTTAATTGAAGAGACCAGTTCCCAGATTCTAAATGACTTAATTTTTAGGGAAACAAAGCCACAGCTCACTTTCATCTAAATTTTTGAGGGACTTTATCAAAAAAGGGTATCCACTTGGTTTCATTGAGAAGAGGAGTCACAGTGGTTCTTAATTAACCATTCTTGATAATACCAACTTTTCATTAGTTCTGAGAAGTGCTTAGTTGGATTGATACTGCCTTGGCTATAGTAAAACTGTTGTTTCTGAATATTTAAATTCTTTGCAAGAAAGATTTCTAATGAAGTCTTTCAGAATACTTCAGTACAGAACTCAGGTTCTAGCTATATCTTCATACAAAATATTCACTTAAAATTTCAACTTTATAAAATGTTTTCACAATGATTGTTTTCAAACAGGTGTACTTAATTTCTAGAGGAATAATTCTGTTTTTATAAATATAAAAACCTGCAAATGAGTTATTATTATAGGTGCTGTCATAAATGAACTTCTGCTTTCTGTTCATTCCTGTATTGCATTAGCTGGTAATAGAAGAATCCCACTTTTGACTGGTAAGTTAAACTCTTTTTCAGTCTTGATATACTCTGAAAGTACATGCTGAATCACTATCAATATCAACAATGCTCCATTTCTTTTTTATAAATATAAAATTTTGAAAAATAAGTGAAGCAATAATATCAAATTATTTGAGCAGGGCTTTTTTGTCATTTACTGGAACAACTAATTATTATACTGTAGATCATAGGCACTGAACACACCCAACTGAATATTGCTGGCATTTAATTGGCAGGGGTCTCACCTGTTCTTTACTTGTGTACTCAGTTTTACATGGGCCCGTGTTTTCATGTATGTGTCAGTCAAAACTAGGCTCTTTTGGTATTTTTATGTTTAACAACCTTGTCTCAAATGTAAATGAATCACATTGTATGCAAAACTTAATACATTTTAAAATTAGAGTAAATTATCTGTCTATTTGTCACTCAATCTCTTCAAAATTCTAAATTTAAAGGTTAGGAACTAAAGATATAAAGTGAACCTAAGGTCAAAAGAGATGGAAAAGTTTTTCAGGTTAAGTTAGTTTCCTCTAGCATTATTACCCACTGTTTTCCTTTGTATTTTTTTTCTCTTATATACTTTTCAATTATGAAAGAAATATTGTGTTTGAGTCCTCACCTCAGAATGATCTAGTTCAATGTTTAGGCATATTAATCATTGGATAAATTATTTTATCTTTGTTATAAGAGATGCCATACATTTTTCCTATAGTTCTTTGTATATAATTCATTTTATTTAATATTTAATGGAGAATATAATCAAATTTAAACTTATTCTATTGTTCTGTTATGTATTTTACTCAAAAGTTTAATTTACATACCAACATAATTTTTTATATGGCCATCAATATTATATGTATATACACAGAGAGAGAGAGAGAGAGAGAGAGAGAGAGATGTAACAGACGTTTTTGACTACTATATGTGACTAGGTCTTTATTAGCTTTTGCTGTAAATAATTGTACAATTATTTATAGCACACAAACATACATATGCATACATGTATATATCAGAGTTTATACTCTTTTAAGTATGCATCATTAATAAAAATATGGCATATTAGCAAGGTAATACTTCATCTCTCATATCTTATATATAACTTATTTCCAAATTTATTATGATTTTTATAAAATATCTTCTGACACCTTATTCACCTGGAATGCTTTTATATCTTTGGGGAAAAAATTAAATTTTAAAATGTCATTGAAATTCACTTGTTTTATTATAAACTATTTATAAAGAATGAGATATAGGACTTATTCTGAACATAAATATTTCATATTTGACCTGCATTTTAAAACTTACTAAGTTTTAATGCATTTTGCATTTTGATTTTTAAAAATAGTTGTTAAGACCAAAAATTTATCACAAGTTTTCTGATATGAAGCTTAGTCAAATCATTTATAATTACAGGTCACTTTTTTTTTTAAATCTAAGTACTATAGAATCATGGTATGTTAATTTTTAAATGGACACAGAAGTCATAACTTTAAAATTAGTTTAAACTGATCACTTTGGATTTAATTATACTTGGTGTGGAGATTAGTACATCAAATCCTGTTTCTTGCAAAAATCTCAAAATGTTACCTCATATTAACTAATTTGAAATAGCAACTATATCAATGATATTATTAATAGTTAATGATGTAAAAAGAAAGGAAAGGAGAAGATTTTCTAAATTTATCAAAATAAGAGTCTTGATATGTGATGGTTTACACTATTACAAGATAAACTTCAACTGGAATGATTAAGTTTTTCTAATCATCAGAAGCGCAGGGAATATAATTTGAAGCCAAACTTGGTGGAAGACATAGAAAACATGTTGAAATAATCATCAGATAACAAGGATATTGAACAGATGTGTTGAACAGGGCCACAAAATATAAAGGTAATGAAGCTATAGACTGAGTAAAGAAGAAGCATTATTGTTTAGTATACAAACACTTAAATTACACCACCAGAAAATATGAAAGTTAGTTTTCTGCTATTTAACTTCAACATCTCATAGACATAAACAAAGCTAATTTGTGTGTGTGTGTGTGTGTGTGTGTGTGTTTAATTTGAAGAATAATAGAGTATATAGTAGGCTCTCCGTATTCATTTGTTTTTCATCCATGGATTTAACCAACTGCAGATGGAGCATATTCAGAAAATGAAAATCCACAAATTTCCAAAAGGCAAAACTTAAATTTTCCATGCAACAAATACTACATTGAATACACGTGAATGAAGTGATGTTTAGGCATTGCATTAAGTACTGTAACTAATCTACAGATGATATAAAGTATACAAGAAGATATGCATAGCTTATATACAAGTACTATGCAATTTCGTATAAGAGACTTGAGCATCCAGGGATTTTGATGTCTGTGGGGGTCCTGGAAGCAATCTCTCATGGATACTAAGAGAAGACTGTATTGATGTAAATTTAAATGAATAGGTAAATTTATTAATCTTAGTTTATCTCAGACACACCTAAAGGAGTACCTGAAAAGGGAGTCAAAAATGGAAACAATTGCGAGGCATATATAGAGGTATGCGGTATGTTTTTGAGAATTCTAAAATATGGTTATATAAGAAGACTGCTGAATGGATGACATTATCAGTTCGATAATGCTACATATCAAACAATGGCAAAGTCTCAGGGGCTCAAAACAAAATATTTACTTTAATTGACCACAAGCTTGTGGGTCAGCTAATCTAGCTGGGTTCAGTATGGCTTGACTGGGTTGATCTATTCTTGGCTTTATTCTTCAGAAACAATTCAGGTCTTATTCATGTTCTCCATTGTGTTACAATCAGCCACCTGAATCATGCTTTCTTCATGATAAAAGCAAAAACATAGGGGGCCAAGCCAAGTCATGCAAAAATGTTTAGTGCCTCCTTTTGAGTAGTAGCCATTAACATTTCATTGGCAAAGGCAAATCACATGGACAAACAGAAAAATCTATGCGTTAGGAGGGGAGGGAAGTCACATGGAAGAGCATGCATATATACTTTTAAAAAGGAAATGAGTGAGCAATTGGAAGCACAAATGCAATTTACCATATATATATATATATATATATGTTTACAGTCCCAACAACAGTGTAGAAGATTTCCCCTTTCCCCACAACCTCTCCAGCATTTGTTATTCTTGGTCTTTTTAATAATGGCCAGTCTAACTGGGGTGAGATGATATCTCAATGTGGTTTTGATTTGCATTTCTCTGATGACTCCTGATGCTGGGCATTTTTTCATGTACCTGTTGTCCATTTGTATATCTTCCTTTGAAAAATGTCTATTCATCTCTTTTGCCCATTTTTTGATTGGTTTTTTACTGTATAGTTGTTTGAGTTCATTGTATATTCTGTATATTAGCCCCTTGTCAGATGTATAGTTTGCAGACACTTTCTCTCATACAGCAGGTTTTCTTTTCACTTCTTTAATTGTGTTCTTTGCTCTGAAGATTTTTTTTTAGTTTGATGCAGTCTCATTTGTCCAGTTTTGTTTTAATTGCCTGTGCCTTTGTAGTCCCATTCAAACAATTGCTACCCAGTCCAATTTTGTGTAGCATTTCCTCTAGGTTTTCTGTTAGTAGTTCTGTAGTTTTGTTTTTTAATCCAGTTTGAGTTGATTTTTGTGCATGGTGAGAGATAAGGGTCTAGTTTCAATTTTCTGCATGAAGATATGAAGATTCATCCAGTTTTCCCAGCACCATGTGTTGAAGAGGCTGTCCTATCACCAATGTATATTCTTGGCACCTTTGTGGAAAACCAGTTGGCTGTAAATACATGGATTTATTTCCAGGCTCTTTATGTTGTTCTAGTGGTCTATTTGTCTCTTGTTATGCAATTAACATGATGTTTTGGTTACTGTAGCTTATTCAGTATAGTATATTTTTAAGTCAGGTAGTGTGATGCCTCCAGCTTTCTTCTTTTGTTCAAGTTTGCTTTGGCTATTCAGGGTCTTTTGTCGTTCCATACAAATTTTAAGATACTATTCTATTCCTGTGAATAATGTTACTAGTATTTTGATAAGGATTGCAATGAGTTTGTAGATTGCCTTGGGTAATATGAACATTTTAATGGTATTAATTCTTCTAATCCATGAACCTGAGGTATCGTTCCATTTTTTTGTGTCTTCTTCAACTTCTTTCACCAATGTTTTACAGTATTCATTGCAGAGGTTTTTCACCTTGTTGGTTAAATTTTCTTCTAGGTATTTCCTTTTTTTGTGTGTGGGGGGAGCTACTGTGAATGAGATAACTTTCTTGATTTCTTCTTCAGATATTTTGTTATTGGTGTATAGCAACACTTAATTTTTGTATGTTAATTTTCTTTCATGCCACTTTACTGAATTTATTTATTAGTTCTGGTAATTTTTTGGTTGAGTCTTTAAGGATTTTTATATTTATAATCACATCATCTGAAAATAAGGATAGTTTGACTTCCTCCTTTCTGATTTGGATGTCCTTTATTGCTTTCTCTTGCGTTATCTCTCTGTGGGAGGGGGGAGCTACTGTGAATGAGATAACTTTCTTGATTTCTTCTTCAGATATTTTGTTATTGGTGTATAGCAACACTTAATTTTTGCATGTTAATTTTCTTTCATGCCACTTTACTGAATTTATTTATTAGTTCTGGTAATTTTTTGGTTGAGTCTTTAAGGTTTTTTATATTTATAATCACATCATCTGAAAATAAGGATAGTTTGACTTCCTCCTTTCTGATTTGGATGTCCTTTATTGCTTTCTCTTGCGTTATCTCTCTGTCTAGAACTTCCAGTACTATAATAAGAGGTGGGTAAGTGGGCACCTTGTCTTATTCCAGATCTTTGAGGAAAATCCTTCAATTTTTGTCTGTTCAGTGTGAGATTAGTTGTGAGCTTATCATATATGGCTTTTATTATATTGAGGTATGTTCCTCTATATGTAATTTATTGAGTGTTTTTATCATGAAGTGGTGGCAGATTTTTATCAAATGCTTTTTTTGTGTGTATTTAAATTATAATATTTTAAAAATTATGTTGATGTGATGAATCAAGTTTATTAATTTGCTTGTGCTGAGCCATCCTTGCATCTTGGGAGGAATTGGAAAAAAAGGGAACTCTCATACATTGTTGATGAGAATGTAAATTAATACAGCATTATGGAAAAAAGTGTGGAGGTTCCCCAACAAACTAAAAATAGAACTGCCTTATGACCCAGCAATCCCACTACTGGGTATATACCCTGGGTATATACCCAAAGGAAATGAAATCAATATATCAAAGAGACA
>NW_007737135.1:38225-39672 GCF_000696425.1 Galeopterus variegatus
TACTGGGTATATACCCTGGGTATATACCCAAAGGAAATGAAATCAATATATCAAAGAGACACCTACACTCCCATGTTCATTGCAGTGTTATTCATGATAGCCAAGAGATGAAATGTCCTTCAGTCTAAATGCTCTTCAATAGATAAGTGGATTTAAAATAAACACAAAAAACTTTAGTATATATACCCAATGGAATACTATTCTGCTACAAAAATGGTAAAAATCCTGTCATTTTCTGCAACATGGGTAGAACTGGAGACCATCATGTTAAGTGAAGTAGCCAGGCAAAAAAGACAAATACCACATGATTCATGATCTCTCACTCATATGTAGAATCTAAAAAAAAAAAGTTTCTTACAGATATAGAGTAGAATAATGGCTACCAGAGGCCAAGAAGCAAAGGAGGGCAGGGAAGAAGTGGATTAACAGATGCAAAGTTACAGATATATAGAAAGGATAATTTCTGGTGTTCTAGGCTGATGAGAGCTAATAAAATTATATTGCATATTTCTAAATAGCTAGAAAAGAGGATCTTGACCATAACCATTACAAATAAAAATTAAATGTTTTGGTAATTGATATGATATCTACCCTAAGCAAATCATCATACAATACATGCATGTATTGAAACATTACATTGTATCCCACAAATATGTACAATTAAATTTTAAAATAAAAGAAAGAATTATAAAATAGAAATTCCATATGCATTGAAGGGTTTGGTGACTGGCTGAATAGTTGGTTGTTGAGATTTTTATAAAAATATGCCAACAGTAGTTAGAAAATTAAATAAACTTCTAATCACCTATGAATCTACAAAATAAAACATTATGACTTTTAGGATAACTAAACATACTTTTTCAGGGAGAGCTGATCTAATTCAAGATGGAGAATTTATTATTGGGTAAAGATGAATTTTTTATTCTTACATTGTAGAAAAAAATTTAAGTTCAGGCAAAGCTATAAGAATATGTTACATTTGTTTAGGAATTGCTTAAGTGGATGTGGGAGGAAGTTATGAACTAGGAATCCAGGTTGTTTAATAGAAAGTAAAGAGATTATGTAGGTTGAGTAGAAGTTATTAGAAGAATGGAATGAAAGAGTTGATTACAACTAAAAGTAAGCTCTACTTTACTACATTGTGAACTAATTATATATTACAAGTGCAAATTTGGTGAAAAGTATCCAGGTACACATAAAAGAGGCTTGTAAATGATTGGGCACTAGTTCTCAGAACTTTCAACACTAAACAATAATATAAAGGCAAGTAATAAAATTTTACTTAACTAAAATTCTTTGATTTTATAAATAATTTTATATACTTTTTCATATTATAAAATCATATGAGGTTGTGTTATGCAAAATTTACATACCAGGAAATATAAATATTACTTACATTTTCACCAATGTTTCTTTATCTGCTTTTGTTAAGTTTATTTCACTGAAG
>NW_007737135.1:40343-42106 GCF_000696425.1 Galeopterus variegatus
TATTACTTACATTTTCACCAATGTTTCTTTATCTGCTTTTGTTAAGTTTATTTCACTGAAGCTTTAGAATTTTTAAATACCTTTCACCTGATAACTTATTTAAACAGCTTTATTGAGATATATGTCTCATACTAAAAGAAAAAAAAAAGCCACATATTTAAAGTATAAAATTCAATGTCATTCAGTATATTTCACTGAATGACTCCTCCAACTCCACAAGCTCTGCTACATTCTAATTTAGTGCATTAATTTCTTTGTGCATTTCCTCCATCAGGTCCTGGATACCTTTTCCCATTTTGTTCTGTCATCTGAGTCTTCTTATATCTCATCGAGTTTCCTTAGGATTGCTGCCAGAAGTTCCTTTTCAGTCATTTCAAGGACTTCCTGTTCTATAGGATCTGGTATTTGAGAATTATTATATTCCTTTGGTGGTGTCATATTTTCTTCAATGTTTGCTAGTATACACATAGGATTTGTGCCACCAATCCCATGGTGAACTTTAGAACATATTCATCACCCCCAAAACGAAACCCCATATCGATTAACAGTCAATGTGTAATTTCTCCTCAAGACCCCGGCCCTAGGCAACCATTAATCTCATTTTTGTCTCTATAGATAGCTCATGTGAGAGAACTGTACAATATATGGTCTTTTGTGACTAGCTTCTTTTATTCAGTGTGATGTTTTCAAGGTTATGCATATAATATCATGTATCCGTACTTTTTTTTTTTTTTCTTATTGCCAAGTAACATACAGCATGAACATACCACACTTTTTTTATTCACCAGTTAGTAAGCTTTTGGGTTTTCTCCACTTTTTGGCCATTATGAACAGTACTGCCATAAACATTCGTGTGCAAGTTTGTGGGTGGACATATCTTTTCATTTCTCTTGGATATATTCTTAGGAGTGGAATTTCTGGATCATATGGTAACTCTACTTAACTGTTTGAAAAACGGCCAGCCTGTTTTCCGAAGAAGGTACCACATTTTACACTCCCACCAATAGTGTATTAGTGCTCCAATTACTCTGCATCCCCGACAGAGATGCCCTTTTATCTGGATTTTTGATTATCTTTATCTAAGTGAACGTGCAGTGATATCTCCCTCTGGTTTGAATCGCCATAGTAGCTAATGACATTGAGCATCTCTTCCTGTGCTTATTAACAATGCGTATACGTTTTTGGAGAAGTATTTATTCATACTGTTTTCCTGTTTTTTTAAAATAGACTGTTTACCTTTTCATTATTGAGTCATGAGAGTGCTTTAGATTTTCTAGATACAAGCCCATTATTAAATACATTATTTGCAGCTACCTTCTCCCACTTTAGTGACCATCTTTTATTTAAAATAAAAAAAAAAAAAACTGACTGAAATTTTATTGTCTGAGTGTTTACAGTAGTCAAGCTCTTCTGTCTGTTTACCTTTTGTCCATCTGGACAAACCATTAAGAAAGCCCAGGTGCTCCCTCCTTCGACACCAACATGAAGTTCAAGGAAGTTCAAACACACAAAACCTGGCTGGACTCAAAAATATTATTGATGGTTTCATCCCTTACTCACCATGAAATCTAAGGCCAGCTGTCCTCACTAGTCTTTCAAGCTAATTTTTTTGACCTGCTTAGGAGACCGCTCTGCTCTTGCTAAAAAGTCTCATTATTTAAGTAGAAAATATCTTCATATTCTTTTGCTGTGTGTGTGTGTGTGTGTGTGTGTGTGAGAGAGAGAGAGAGAGAGAGAGAGAGAGAGAGAGAGAGAGAGAGAGA
>NW_007737135.1:42868-44794 GCF_000696425.1 Galeopterus variegatus
AGAGAGAGAGAGAGAGAGAGAGAGAGAGAGAGAGAGAGATACAATCAGTTTTAATATGTGAACCAATTTGGGGCGGGGGGCAGTCCATCCCATGTCCATGAGTTACCACAAAACCTTTCTCTTTCTTTAATGGTGTCCCTTGAAGTACATTTGTTTTAAATTTTGATGAAATCAAATTCATCAATTTTTATTGTTATTGTTGCGTGTGCTTTTGGCATCCTCTGTAGGAAGGCTTTATCTAATCCATAATCAAATAATACTCACATGTTTTCTTCAGAGTTTTGTAGTTTAACCTCTCACACCTAAGTCTAAGGTCCAATTTGAGTTAATTTTTGTACATGCATAAGGTAGAGGTTCAACTTTATCTTTTTAAATGTGGATATCCAGTTATATAACATATATATTACATATATACTTACAAATGCATGTTGTTTAAAAATACTATTCAAAATTGTCTGAGCAGTTGAATAAAATCAAATGACCATAAATGTAATATACTAATGTACTCTCAGTTCTGTTATTTTAATTTTGCTTCTATACTTATGTCAGTACCACACTTTCTTCATTGGTCTGTATCTTTGGAGAAGATTTTAAAATTGAGAATTATAATCCTTACTACTTTGTTTTTTGTTAAGATGTTTTTAGCTATTTTGGTCCTCTTGATTTTCCATGTAAATTTGTAAAACAGCTTACTAATTAATTTTTTAAAAAGCAAGCCAAGATTTTTTATAGCAATTATACTAAATCTGTAAATTAATTTTGAGAATATTGCCACCATAATTCCTCTGATCCATAAACATGGATGTGTTTGAATATATTTGGGTCTGCTTAAAGTTTTTTTAACAATAGATTTAAATTTTTTACAATTGTTTATTGCAAGTATATAGAAATGCAAATAGTTTTTGTATATTGTTCTTGTATCTATAACTTTTCATAAACTCATTTATTAGTTCTAATATTTTGTAATGAATTTATTTGTTTTCCTATGCACAAGATTATGTCATAATTTTTTAACTAGATGCCTTTTGTTTATTTTTCTCACTTAACTGCCCTGACTAAAGCCACCAGTACAGAATTGAATAGAAATAGCAAGACTATTTGTGCTTCTGTTGTTCCTGATCTGGGGTGGAAGCGGTCTTTCACCATTAAGTAGCACATTAGCTGTAGGTCTTCAGAATACCTTTTATGAGGCTTGGAAAGGTTCTTTCTTTTAGTTTGTTGACCGTTTTACCATGGAAGATTGTGGGATTTTTTCAAATACTTTATGATCTATTAAGATTTGTATGTATTTTTTTCCTTTATTATATTAATATAGTATGTTACATTAATTGAATTTTAGATGTTTAGTGAGCCATATTTCCTGGTATAATTCTCCCTTGATATTTATATGATACTGAATTTTGTTTGACAGCATTTTGTTGAGTATTTTATTATCAATTCTTACAAGAGATGTTGATATAAATTTGCTTTTCTTGTGATCTCTTCTGCTGATTTTGGTATCAGAATAATACTGTTCTCATAGAATGACTTTGGAAGTCTTTCTTCCTCTTCCGTCTTTTGGAAGAATATGTGAAGATTTTACATTATTTTTTTTTTTTCTTAAATGTTTGTTACAGTTCACCAATGGAGACAACTGGGCCTGGGCTTTTCTTTGAGGAGACTTTTTTTTATTTTATTATTTTTAGTTATTAATGTAATGTGTCTCTTTACTTGCTATAGGCTTATCAGAATTTCTATTCATTTTTCAGTTAGTTTTAGTAGTTTGTGTCTTTTAAAAAATATGTTCTTTTCATCTAAGATATCTAATTTGTTAATATACACTTGTTTACAGTATTCCCTTAAAATTATTTTATTTGTGTAAGATTGTTAGAGACATTTGTCAGTTTTTTTTTTTTTTTTTTTTTTTTTTTTTTTTTTTTTTTTTTT
>NW_007737135.1:44914-56372 GCF_000696425.1 Galeopterus variegatus
GGAACTGGTCTGTATGTGGGATCCGAACCCTCGGCGGGAATGCCACCGCGCTCCCAAGCAGCGCACTGTAGCAGTGCGCCACCGGGCCGGCCCAACATTTGTCAGTTTTGTTGATATTTTCTCAAAACCAACATTTGATTTTCTTCCAAGGAGTTTCTCCTCGGTTTGTAGATGGTCATCTTTCCCCTGTGTCTTTATATGTTTTCTCTATGTGATTCTGGGTGTTTTGGCTGATTTGTGTCCCTCTCCCCTCCCCCCAATTAATATAATGAAAGTCCTAATTCTCAGTACCTTGGAATTAAGTTAAAATGAGATAATTAGAGTGGGCCTAATCCAACATAACTGGTGTCTTTGTAAGAAGAGGAGATAACACCAAGGCCCAGGGTCTGATCCCTATGCTGACTGCCAGCAAAAATTAAAACAAAACAAAAACAAAAAAAGAGAGAAGATTAGGACACAGACACTCATCAAGGGAAGACCATGTGAAGACGTGGAAGAAAGAAGGAAGGAAGAAGGAAGAAGGAAAAAGACAACCATCTACCAACCAAGGAAAGAAGCTCGGCAAGAAACCAATCCTACTAAAGTCTTGATTTCAGACTGCTAGCCTTCAGAATGGTAAGAAAGTAAATTTCTGTTGTTTAAGCCACCCAGGCTGTGACTTTCTTATGGTAACCCTAGCAAATAATACAGTAGAGCATCTACATAAACTATTTGTAATTCTTTCACATGGCATCTCTTTATATTTTCCCCATTTATTTATTTACTCCATCATTTACATTAATATGGATTCATAGGTAATTTTATACTTTCCATTACAATCCATTACTACTTTATTTATTTATTGTTTAAATTGTTCCTGCTTTTGTGAGCTCTTTTAGTTGACTCCTATGCCCTATTGACATAATCCAATCATTTTATTTTTTTCCTATTCCCTACTTCCTTACTTCTGAACTATATGTTGAGGAAGCGGAATCTGTTGCCTGTTACTAGGAGTAGAAGTCTGAGTGATCAGTACTGCCCACTGGATATCAGAATTTCCAAGGAAAACACAATGCAGTCAAACACTGGATGAAACAACACTTTATTCACAAAGAGGAAACGGAGAAAGATCAGTTTCAGTAGTGGAGATTCATCCACCACGGCCAGTGGGTCCCTCCCAGCAGATGACAGAGGGCAATTTGCCTGCATGCACCCCTCTTGTGCTGCAGCAGAAGGACCTCATCCACAGATATAATGGTGGGGTTTGTTGCATATGATGCATATGCTTAAGCAGAAAAAAAGGAGTACACATGAGCATAAACCAGAGAAAGATTCCCGCTCAAGGTGAAAAGTCCAGCATAGGCTGTAGGGATGCATTATCTCTTGATAAAGAAGTATTGCAGACCCAAAGCCCATTCTTATGCACCTGAGTGGGGCTTGAAAAGGTGCATACATGAAATCACCTTCCCCATCACTGCAAATTGGTCCTGCTTGGCTCTCTTGTATATTTCTTGTTCCAGTCCTAGGATCAGCTGTGTCTCCAAGAAGCCCTGATTTCTTTTATAGCTGAAGAGTATGAGAAACCATGAACTGGGCACTTTGTATGCTTATTACTATTATCTATACTTATTTCTATTGTTGCTTCTAGGCTCCCTCAGCTGACAGCAAGGAAATATAAATGTGTATACACACATAAGGAGAAAGTATAGATGTGTGTAAACTTCCTGGCCAAACACCTGTGTGTAATTTTCAGTCCCCATAATAGGCAATTACAAAGGCATTACACAGTAGGCCTTACAGAAGACAGTGCCCTTCCCACAGAAGACTTGGTGCACAGCCAGTTCATTGCAGTTTCTGAAAAAAGATGCAGGCAAGAACTCAGCTGCCACCCCTGGTCAGCCGTGCTCTTAAGGATACCCTTCCCGGTCCAGGTGCCTCCATTCCTTGTTTTATTTAAATGCAGACTTCAATCAAGGTCTTCAGGTACTTCTACCGAGGCCTCCTTATAAGGGGCGGTGGAGGTATCCTGAAGACCCTTTTACCTACTCAGTACTTTTTCACACCTAGTCCTCCCTTTTCTCCCTACTCCCCACTTCCCTTCCATGAATCCAAGATCCATACAAATGCAGGAACCTTTATTCAAACTATTTTATGCCTGCTAATCCACCTGACCCCTGACCAGCATGCTATTCCTTGGCAGGAAACAGAAAGGGGAAAGTGTAGTCCAGTACTTTCTCCCATTTACACTCTTGCCTATACCATTGGAGTAAATTATTAAATGCTTAACACTTTCTTTTAGGCTTATTGTTATTAATCAACTACTCTAACACCTGGGAGCTCAGCCCTCTCTCCAGTTAAGCTAAGCTCCAGACAATACAAACCTATGTAAATACACAAATATTTCTAAACCATCTGTATGCACTTAAGTTAAATCTGAGTTACACTGGTGTCTCTGACTCTAACTAATTACATGTATCATTCTAGCCTCTTTCTCTTTCTTGTCTGTAAACTCCCATTCTAAAAATGAGAAAACTGAGTCCTACCACCTGCCATCCATTTACTTAATTGTTCATTCTAGAGTATGTATATTGTGGTATAAAAATTATAAACCTATACCCTTTGAGAAACAAATTTATCAACTAGATACAGGTCCTATGTAAAGTTTCCTTTGCTATTAGTTTTACAGATTTTATTCATTTCCAAAGTTACTTAGATTAGCAATCTCCCCCACCGTTTCTGGTAAGGTCATCTAATACATTTCTTATACAGATAAACCCTACTGTCACATTCTGCATTCCATCCTGGAATCTCCTAATATCTGAAAGGATGTTTAAAATTTGCATAATCAAGCTTCGAATTCTCGTACTCTAAAGTTCTAAATATTTTGACAAATCTTTAGTGGCAAGTAACCACTGTTACTATGCCATATAGAAAGGTTTCACCTCACTAAAATTTAATCCTTCTACCCATCTCTTCATGGATCCCTGAATACTCTAAAGTTCTAAATATTTTGACAAATCTTTAGTGGCAAGTAACCACTGTTACTATGCCGTATAGAAAGGTTTCACCTCACTAAAATTTAATCCTTCTACCCATCTCTTCATGGATCCCTGACAGCACTGATCTGTTTACCACTTTTATAATTTGACCTTTTCCAGAATATTATGTAACTAGAAACACAGAAAGTTCCCCTTGCTCCGAATGCTTGCTAGCAATTGGTATTCTCTGGTTTAGGTTTTTAGTCATTGTAATAGGTGTGCAGGTGTACTGCATTATTGTTCTATTTTGCAGTTTCCTAGTGACAGATTATTTTGAGAATAATCTAATATAATTGATTGCCATCTGTATATCTTCCTTGGTGAGGTGTCTGTTCAGATATTTTGCACAATGTAATTGGATTTTTTGTTTCTTATTGTTGAGTTTTTAGAGTTCTTTGTATATTTTGGATACAAGTCTTCTATAACATGTGTTTTGCAGATATTTTCTCTCAATATGTGGCTAGTCTTTTCATTCTCTTAAGATTGCCTTTGCAAAATAGTAGTTTGTAAATTAATATAGGTCAATTTATTAGATTTTTTTTATGTTTAATGATTCTAGTATTCATCTAAAAACCTACTTTTAAAAAAATACTCAGGTTTTACTGTATTTTCTTCTAGATTTTTTTTTTTTTTTTTATCTTTGAGCTTTGCATTTTACTTTTGTCTATGCTCATTTTGAGTTACTTTTTCTGAATGGTGGGAGATCTGTTCCTGGATTTATTTTTTGCTTGTGAGCATTCAATTTTTCTAGCATTATTTGTTAAAAACACACTGTCCCTTCTCCATTGAATGTTTTTTGTTGTTGTTGTTCTTTTGCATAGATTAGTTCACAATATTAGTGTAAGTCTATTTCTAGGCATCTATGTGTTTATTCTTTCACCACACTGTGACGAATTGATTACTGTAGCTTTGTAATAAATCTTGAAATTGGATAATATGAGTACTCCAGATTTGTTCTTCTTGAGCATTGTGTTGTCTCCTCTAAGTCATTGGTCTTTGATGTCAACTTTAGAATCACTTTGTCAATAAACAGGAGCTACTGGCCTACTCAGATTATCTACTTATCCTTTTGTGAATTTTGGTAAATTGTATCTTTCAAGGAATTAGCACATAATTAAGTTATCAAATAAGTTTGTGTACAGTGTGCATAATATTCTATATTATTTTTATATCCATGTAGAGCTACTGGCCTACTCAGATTATCTACTTATCCTTTTGTGAATTTTGGTAAATTGTATCTTTCAAGGAATTAGCACATAATCAAGTTATCAAATAAGTTTGTGTACAGTGTGCATAATATTCTATATTATTTTTATATCCATGTGATCAGTAGCAATTAATTCATTTTATTTCTGATATAGGTAACTCGCTCTCTTTCTCTCTCTCTCTCACCCCCTAACTTATCTTGACTAAAGGTTCATCTATCAATTTTACTAATCTTTTCAATAAGCTAGCTTTTGGTTTTATTAATTTTTTTTCTGTTTTCAATTACATTGTTTTTTTAAAGTATTGTTTTTAATTTATTTTATTTTTAATTGAAGTATGATTGATTATACATAATTTTGGATGTACAATATTGGCTACCATCACCTGTGTACAACAAGTATCAATTAAATCAATACTATTAGCATATTCATTATTACAAATTGTAATTATTCTTTATGCCCCTTACCCAGTCTCTTCCCACCAGTCCCTTCCAGTAACCATATCCTCCCCTCCCACCTCTAGTAACCATAGATTTGCTCTCTCCTTCTGAAAGATCCATGTATTACTGTGGTCTTTCTCTCTTTCTCTCTTTCTTTCTTTCTCTCTTTCTTTCTTTCTTTCTTTCTTTTCTCTTTCTTTTCTCTTTCTTTTTCTGTCTTTTCTCTCTCTCTCTCTCTCTCTCTCTCTCTCTCTTTCTCTCTCTCTCTCTCTCTCTCTCTCTCTCTCTCTCTCTCTTCTCCCTTCCTTCCTTCCTTCTGTCATCCCTTCTTTCTTAGCACTCTTTTGAGTGAGAACATGCAGTATTTCTTTTTCTGTATCTGGCTTATTTCTCTTTACGTAATTTTCTCCAAGCTCATCCATGTTGCTGCAAATGGCAGAATTTTCTTCTTTTTTATGGCTGAGTGTGGGTAGTATTCTGTTTTGTACATATACCAGAATTTCCTTAACCAGTCATCCATTGATTGACATTTAGGTTGGTTTTATATCTTGGCTATTGTAAATAGAGCTGTGATGAACATGGGAGTGCTGGTATTCCTTCGACATGATGATTTCCATTCCTCTGGGCATATACACAGAAGTGAGATTGCTGGCAGTTCTATCCTTAGTTGTCTGAGAAACTTCCATACTGTTTTCCACTAAGGGCTGTAGCATTTTAGTCCCACCAGCAGTGTAAGAGATCCCTCTTATTCCACATCCTTGTCAGAGTTTGTTATTTTTGGTCTTTTTAATACTGACCAGTCTAACTGTGTGAGATGATATCTCTCCTGTTTAACATGTAATGCAGATGGAGCAGATTATTTACAATTTCTCCCTCATCTCCTTTATTACATGACTCTTAGTCATTTCAATTATCCATATGTTATAATCACCCAATACATTGTTATTAAAGTTACTTTAAAAAGTTATATTTAGGTAAATTAAAAATGAGAAAAAAATTATTTTCTGTTCATTTATTCTTCTTGGACACTCTTTCTTTATGTAAATCTGAGTTTCTGAACTATATCATTTTCCTTCCTGAAGAAATGTTTAAAATAATTTTTCCTTCAGTATTTGTTTAGTCATTCATTCATTCATCCATTTATTCATTTATTTATGTATGTTTTTCTCTGAGAAAATCTGTTTCCTCTTCAACTTTGAAGGATAATTTTTCTGGTTTTAGAGTTCCAAGTTGTTGGAGGTTTTTATTTGTTTGTTTTTCTTTCAACACTTTAAATATTTCATTTCATTTCACTCTGTTTTTGATTGTGTGGTTTTTGGAGACAAGCCCCATGTAATTCTTAACCGTATTACTCTCTCTATATATGTCTTTGTTTTGTCTGATTTTTTAAAAAGATATTCTCTGTCTTTGGTTTCCTCCACTTTGAAAATGGTATTGCTGGGTGGAGTTGTTGTTTATTTATCCTTATCCTGCTTTGTGGCTTTTTTTTTTTTTTTTTTTTTTTTTTCCTTTTTTACCCCTGTGTGGTTTTTGGAGACAAGCCCCATGTAATTCTTAACCGTATTACTCTCTCTATATATGTCTTTGTTTTGTCTGATTTTTTAAAAAGATATTCTCTGTCTTTGGTTTCCTCCACTTTGAAAATGGTATTGCTGGGTGGAGTTGTTGTTTATTTATCCTTATCCTGCTTTGTGGCTTTTTTTTTTTTTTTTGGTTCCTTGATTTGTGCTTCACTCTCTGTTTTTACTTTTGAAATGTTCTCAATTATGATTGTGTCAAATAATTCCTCTGCTCTGTTCTTTCTTTCCTTTTTTGTATACAAATTATGAGTAAGTTACATACTTGAAACAGTCCCATTCTTTTGCATATTGTGGGGTTATTTCTTTTTTTTTTTATTTGTTATTTCTGTTAATGCGGGGTTTGACTTCAAGCATTCATTTTTGATTCTCGCTCAGAATTTTCATGCCTCTACTTATGTTACTCATCCATACTTGCATGTTGTCTACTTTCCATTAGAACAGTAAGCATTTTAGTTATAATAATTTTATGTCCCTGTTTGAAAAATTTAAAATATACTTTATATCTGATTCTGGTTTTTATGGTTGCTTTTTCTTGCAGATTATTTTTTTCTGGCATTTTAGAGTGTCTTTTAATTTTGTTTGAAGAAAACATGTATCAGGCAATAGGAACTGATGGTGCTTCATGTAAATCCCTTGGGTTCTTTTCATCTGTAGGACCATACCCAGCTCTGTATGCATTTGCTTCTAGGGTCCTGTCTCCAATTCTGTCTTTGGAGGACTGTCCATGGTCTACCTGAGCTGCTTTACTGGCACATGTATAGATCCTGTAGCTCCTGGTAGGTTATGGCTTCCAACTGTCATGGGAGACCCTGAGTCAATAAGCCTATATTCTTTTCTTCAGTAAGAAAGAACTCTTGGTGTAACTTACACTCCAGTTCTCCCCTGCAGGCTCAGGTTATGGGTGACACACTGCATGAAACACCACCTAACATGGCTTTTCCCCTTCTCTGTCCTGCTTCTTCTGTTGCTTTTCAGCTTCTCCTGGAGCATATTATTCATGAGTCACTTACACTTGTGCTGTCATCTCAGAGTCTGCTTTGGGGCAATGCAGTCTAAGACACGTTACCATTAGCAGACCAAAAATATGGAAGAATAAAATTAGAGAGAAATCAGATGAAAAAATATTAATGGAAAAAGAAGAATTGGGGTTACTTACAAAGAAAAGACTAGTACAGTTAAAAATATTTTAAGTGATCTTCCAAGCTTGGAATCCCAAACTACAGAGTTATATGTGAGGGAGGTATTTTAAGTTAATAGTTGGGGTAATTATCTTAAGTACTAGTTGAATAAATAAATGCAGGAAAAACTGGACCTGCTAGACAAAATATTTTGCCCTCCAAAATACTGAACTAAAGTTGCTAAGTTCAACAATCAGAGACTAATGGAATATGGCTCTGCACCGATGACACAAAACAATACTGTGTTTAATGTACCACGTGCAAGGAATACTGTGAGTACAACACTTCACAGAAGGTGTATTTGGACCGCAGTCCCTGAATAACTGTAATCATAATTACCATTCATTTAAAAACAAAAATATGGATTGTTTCAGACAAGCTAAATCTCAGAACGCTATTCTCCAAAGACCAACAACAGAAGAAAATTTCTGCAAAGTATTTACAGCTAACATCATCACTAATGGTGAAAGACTGGGTGAATTTTCCTCTAAGACTGGGAGCAAGTGAAGAATTTCTGTCTTGCCATTTCCACTCAACATTGTTCTAGAGGTTCTAGATAGTGCAATCAAGCAAAACAAAAATAATTATAATAAATCAAATTAAATTAAAAATAAGGTAGTCCCAACTGAAAAGGAAAACTGTTTTTAGTCCCAGAAGGCATGGTTCTATTTGTAGAAAAGTGTAAGGAATACACTCAAATACATACACACAATGGAGCTAATAAAGGTGTTTGGAAATGTTGCAGGCTATGAAAATAATATGCAAATTTTAATTGCATTTTACATACTGGCAACAAACAATCATGAATGAAATTAAGAAAACAATTCTATTCCCAATAGAATAAAAGAAATACTTATGAATAAGTTTAACACAAGAAGAGCAAGACTGTACACTAACTTCAAATTTTGTTCCTGAGTAAAATTAAAGAAGTAGAAGTTTAAAGTTAATGGATGAAAATCCCAATATTGTCAATAAGACAATTCTTCCAATATTGAAATATTGATTCAATTTAATACCTGTCAATGTTCTAGCAGTATTTTTTGTAGAAAGAGACAAGTTAACACTAAAAGTTAGACTGAAATGTAAATGACCTAAAATAGCTTAAAATATTTTGAAAAACAAACAATTCTGGGAGAATTGTACTATATATTACTGACTATTGCATGGTATTGTATAAGGATAGGCAGCCATAGATTAGTGGAACATAATTGAGTGTCCAGAAATAAAGTCTTTATTGTTTATTGATGTACAGCAATTTTCCAAGGCAATTAAATGGGAGAAAGCATAGTGTTTTTACACTGAAATAATTCAACATCCATATTAAAAAGAAAAAGTATCTATCCATTTACCCTAAACTATATACAAAAATTAACTCAAAATGAATAATTGACCTAAATGTAAAAGCCAAAATAGAAGATTCCTAGGGAAAAAAAAAATAAGATAAAATATTTGAAATATTGAATTAGGCAGAGAGATCTTAGATATAACATCAAAAGCATGTACCAGAGATTTTTTAAAAATTCAGAAAACTAAACTTTAAGAAAAGCAAAAAATTCTTAATGCTTCAAGACAGGAGAACATTAAGGAAACGAAAAGACAAGCCACAGATTGGGAGAGAATATTTGCAAATCGTGTATTTGACAAGGCATTTGTCTCCAGAATATATTACTTACAACTCAATGATAAGACAAGCAACCCAATTAAAAATGAGCAAAATGCCAAAGGTATATTTCACCAAGAAAGATATATGAATAGCTAGTAACCGCAGGATAAGATTGTCAATCTCATTAGTTGTTAGGAAACAGCAAATTCAAGCCACAATAAATGCATTTATAAACTCACTGATGGCTACTATCAAAAAGAAAGACAATACCAAACATTGGTGAGGATGTGAAGATACTGGAGTCAATCTCATTAGTTGTTAGGAAACAGCAAATTCAAGCCACAATAAATGCATTTATAAACTCAGTGATGGCTACTATCAAAAAGAAAGACAATACCAAACATTGGTGAGGATGTGAAGATACTGGATTTTTGATACATTGCTGTTGGGGATGTACAGACACTTTAGTAAACAATCTTGCAGTTTACTTAAAAGTTAAACAAAAACTTACCATATATCCCAATAATTCTATTTCTAGGAATCTGCTTATGAGAAATGAAAACATATGATCAAACAAAGACTTAGACTCAGATTTCATAGAACCTATGTTTCATAATAGCCCAAACTGAAAACAACCCAAATAAATGCCTATCAACTGGTGAATGCATAAATAAAACGTGCAGTATTCATGCAAAGGAATACTATACTGCAGTTAAAAATACTAATGCATACTACAACATGAATGTACTAAAAATACCTATGCTAAATAGACTAAGCCAGTTTCAAAAGACTATATATGCACTCGTATTGCATGATTTCATTTACATGAACTTTTCACTGGTCAGAAAAATGCATATTTGAAAAAAACAGAAAGCCAACCAGTGTTGCCTGGGGCTGAGTGGTGGAGATGGGGAGTATAGATTACTGCAAACAGGCTCCAGGGAAACACAGAAAATAATGAAAAAGTGTTAAAATTGAATTGTCATGAAGATTGATGATTTCAGAACTCTATACATTAATTAAAAAGCATTGAATTGTTACAAAAAGAATCTAATGCAATGTCAAGATTAAAAAAAAAAAAAAAGCAAACCTAGCAAGCAAACCCTCTTCATAGTAAAGCACAGTTAGCATGTCTCTTAAGATATAAAAGTGTGGTAAACACAAAGAAAAAGTAGATTTAGGGGTTCTAGCCCACTTCATAACAGACTATTGTAAACCTTTAACACAGGTTTATTTTATTATGCTTGCTTTTATAACATCACAGAAGAAATAGAGAAAGGCATGGGTTTTTAAAGTCTAGATTTGAGTTCTACGTATGATGGTGTTACAGAAATATCTTGGATCATCTACTGTGGGTTTGGAACCTACATGGGCCTGGCTACTTCCGTCACGCTTTCTGTTAGGAGACAGAAACTGCGGGAAGTGGGGGGGCGGGGGAAAGATGTAATATACTTACACCTGTTTCACAAGTGCTAGGAAGAAATAACTTAGATGGCAGTGACCTCTCTAAAGGTGGCAATTTTACTGACATTTGAATGGTGAGGAGCTGGGATTATGAGAAACGAAGCTTACAGGAAGGAGCAGTGAGTCTCCCAATCAGAAAAAAGGGCATGTGAAAAAGCCCTACATCCAAAAACATCACTGAAAAGATGCTAACAAGGCTGATTCAGGGGAGAGAGTGTAGCAGGAAAGTAGTCTGAATAAATAAGCAAGAGCCAGTTTTACAGAGCTGCATTGATTACGGCCAGGAATTTATAATATATGTAAATTGGAATGAAAAACCATTGAAAATTTTAAGCCAGGGAGCCTCATGGTGTGACTGACATTTAAAAATTCTTGCAAGAGTAAAGCTGAATATATACATACCCAATGACCTAGCACTCCCATCCCATATAAATAAGCCAAAGCACAAACACACATTCTCCAAAGAACGTGAACTAAGATGTTCAGAGTACTATTATTTATAAAAGTCAAAAAAGGGAAATCACCCAGATGCCCATCAATACTAAAAGAGATAAATATTTGTGCCATATTCACACAATGGAATACCATCCAGCAGTGAAAATGAAAAATATACAACTACACAAAACAACATGGATAAATCTCACAAACAGTATATTAAGTAAAAGAAGCCAGACACAAAGGAGCATATACCTTATGGCTACAGGAATATAACTACAAAAACAGGTAAAACTGACCTATGCCATTAAAGTCAGGACAGTGTTTAATCTTGGGTAACACAGGAGACTTCTGGGGTACTGCAGTGTTCACATTCTTAATCTAGGTGCTTGAAATGTGAGTGTACTAAGTGGAAATACCTCAATTTGCATAATCATGGTATGGAAATGTCAATGTATATTTTAATAACAATGGGAAATTTTTTTTAAATGAATTCTTAAGACAAATGACTCCTGAGTTGTAGAGAAATTTAAAAC
>NW_007737136.1:0-6487 GCF_000696425.1 Galeopterus variegatus
CCTGTCAGGTAACTGTTAGGTTTGGCAAGATGGAGAAAACAGAGAGACCCAAGCCAGGAGCTGTTTCAGGTAAAAGCTTTATTCCAGTAACTTGGAAGGGAGACTGAGCCAGATCAGTTCCCCTGAACTAAGGAAAGCAGGGGGTTTATGAGACTTTTAGGGAGAGTTCAGAGTAAAGAGCAATTTTGAAAGCAGTGGTATGCAAGGTGGCACAGTCCTTGTGGTCCAATAACATATGGTAGGTTAAGGCATAGGCTTCCGATTAGCCACTATCTCAGTACAAGGCACTCTAGCCTGAAGCCTGCTAGACAACCCACAAGATGTTCCCTTGCTGATAACAGTAATGTTTACCCCTTCCCAGGAGAGGAATCTCAGTTCCCGGAGCAGAAAAGGGAAAAGGGAGGGAGAGAAGGGGCAAAATTGCTTAATCTGGCTGTGCTGATGTTAAGCTAGCCATGAGGCCTAATAAAAAATAACCAGATAGGTATCTTTCTGTAAAGGCACAACTCTGTCATTCTTGAAAATTTTTAATGGGTTTAATTTTTTTAGTAAAAATTTGCTCTTTAGCATGACTTGAAAGGCTTTGAATAAAATGTATCTTTGTTTCCTTTTTTATTTTAACTTCTGTTACTTTTGTATTTCTTGTATCTTTTGCTGTAGAAATATGCAGCACACCTTTCTTTTTCAGGCTTTGTTATTGTTAATTCTCTTCATATTGCCTAGAAAGCCAATTCCACTTTTAATTCTCTGAATTCTTCCTTCCAGCCTTCAATGCTCAACTGAGGCTTTTTCTTCTGAAAGCTCCTGTGGTCTCTATATTGAACTCAGTTTCACTTATCTGGGAATCTTTAGCCTCTTGTGTACTTCCTTGATGACATTCAACACAAAGGATAAGTTTTAATTTTCTGTTTAAATCTATAAATCCCTTTAGTTTAGAGAACATGTGTTTATGCATCTTTTGTATAATTGTATTGTTCAAATTCCTAGAGCTGTGAATTGTTCCTTCTTGAAAGAAAATAAGTGTCCTGAGATTGCTTAGGCCAATAGAAGGAGGAAACACTGCACACAAGGACCGTTGTAGTAAAACTAAGGAATATTAACAAGAAAGTGGAAATTTTGAAAGCTTCCAGAAATACTGAGAAGAACACCTACAAATACTAAATAATCTGATTGGAACTGATTCTCAAATAGCCAACAGTCTGCAGCTGGCCAAGAGGGTAATTTTTATATAGTACTGGTCCAAAATTTCATACTTGCAATTTCAAAGCTTAAGAAACTAAAAAATAATTTTTGAGTATGTATGTGTGTGGGTGGGGTTGTGTACGAGTGGGAGTACAGAGAGAAGGGCAGAAACAAAATATATTTGCAAACTATGAAGATTATGTGAAGTGATGTGTGGCTATTTAAAATCCCTTCACTCATCTCACTTTCATGTGAATGGTTACATAGCTTGTTGCAAAAATGTTAATGTATTTGACTTTGGAGTGCTAATCTAACCTTCAGTGAGGCTGTATGTAGAGTATATGCATTAAACAGCCTTTCTAAAGTCCCCCAAATAATGAATTCTAAAACGTAACTTGTTTCAAAGGTTTCAGATGAAGAGCTAAGAAGTAGTACTCAAGCAGAAATATTTTTTAAACTAGAATTTTGTATCTGGCCAAATGTTATTTTGGCTTTTAAAAAATTATTCTGTTACTGACTGAGAGTGACATCAGCCAGATGGAAGACAAGGAGGTTCAAGACCCTCATTCTTTCATGAACCATCATATAAAGTACAATAGATTGATCAAAGTAACTTTGTCAGAACTCTAGAAACCAGTTAAGAAACTGTAACAACAAAGCAAATTTCAAACCAAGAAAAAGCTACTCTCAAAATGGTAGAACATTTCTAGGTGTTTTTTCTTCTCCTTGGCCCAGGCCCTCTCTGGTGTGGTGTGGTATGATCAGGAGAAAACCATCTAATTCCTGGTTCCTCCCTTGAATAAAAGGAAGGGTGGTAGAACTGCTTAAAACATGCTGTTGTGTCTGAGGGGTACTTGAGGAAATAGTTTCTGTCTCCCATGACTTGGAGCATTAACGGGAATGGTGGCATAGTTTGGATGTCAAGTGTGATCTGCTTAAAGCAGGGTTTGAGGTTACTGCAGCCTGTGAGAACCGCATGGAGTCTGCTGCCCTGTGGGCACCAGGGGGCCAGAGATTATGAATAGAGGAATACAATAGAACATCTAAGGCTGTGAGAAGCAGAGTGAGACTGCTAGGGACATTAAGACATAAAATCAATGATATGTGAGGAAATTGTAAGAAAAGCATGCACACATACAAGCCACATGTCCAGAGAAGGGAAGACACATGTCCAGAGGTGGCCTGTGAGGGTCTTTAGACTTCATACTAAGCTGACTAGTAAAAGTCTTCCTCTGCATAAAGCCAGTCCATAAAGACTGGGAGAGATAGATGTTTTTTCAAATGTCCAAATTTAAACCAAAGTCACAATGTATACTATGAAAAATGTAAACATGGCCCTTTTTTAAAGAGCAAAATACATCTCAAGAAACCTAAAGAAACACAGGCCTCAGTCTTATTTGACAAGCACTTTGAAACAACTATCTTAAATATGCTCAATGGGCTGAAAGAGAACATAAATAGACAAATAAGCAAAATCAGAAAAATGATATATGGACAGAATGAGAATATCAACAGAAAACAGAAATTATAAAAAGAACCAACAGAAATTCTGTAGCTTAAAAATATATTAACTAAATTTAAAAATTCACTAGAGAAGTTCCACAGCACACACAAACAGGCAGAAGAATCAGTGAGCTTAATAAAAGACAAGTCATATGAAATTATCAAGGCTGAGGAACAAAAATAAAAGAACATACGAAAGTGAATAAAACATAAGGGATGTACAAGATATCATCAAGTGGGCCAATATGTGCATTACGCGAGTTCAAAATGAAGATAAAAAAGAGAAAGGACAGAGAATATTTGAAGAAATAATGGCTGGAAGTCTCTCAAATTTGAGGAAAGACATAGCTATACAGATGCAAGATGCTTAATGATCTCCATGTAAGGTAAATTCAAGGAAAACCACACCATGACACATATTAGTAAACTACCAAAACTCAAAGACAAAAAGAAAATTTCTAAAAGCAGCTAGAGTGAAGTGGCTCATCATATATAGGAAATCTTCAGTGAGATTATCAGAAGATTTGTCACCAGAAACTTTGCCAGCCAGAAGGTAGCAAGACAATGTATAAAAATGCTGAATGAAAAATCTTTTAATCAAGAATACTATATCTGGGAAAGCAGTCCTTCATAAATTATCAAAACTAAGACATTTTCAGATAAACATAAACTGAAGTTCATGAACACTAGACCTCCCTAGGAGAAATACTAAAAGGAGTCCTTCAAGCTAAAACACAAGGATGCTACACAATAGCTCAAACCTATATAGAAACATAAATTCTCCACTACAGGTAAATATATGGACAAATATAAAAAGCTAACCTTTTGCAAGTTTGATCTGTAACCACATTTTTTTATGTTATAGAATTTAAAATATAAAAGCAATAATATATAAATCTATGTTAATGGTCACATACTATATAAACATGCAATTTGTGACATCAATTACATAATATGTGAGTGAGAGAATCTGTAAAGGTGTAAAGATTTTATAGATAATTGAAGTTAAGTTGTTATAAGTTGAAGATAAAATGCTATAACTTTAAAATGTTTTATGTAATCCCCATGGTAACTACAATGAAAATATCTATAGAACATACACAAAAGGAAATGAGAGAGGAATCAAAATGTGTCTGTACAAAAAATCAAAATAAAGAAAAGTAGTAATGGAGGATATTAGAAACAAACGATTAATAAGAGATATAAAACAAATAACAAAATGGCAATAGTAAGTTCTTTCTTATCAGTAATTATTTCAAATGTAAATGATTTAAACTTACCAAAGGATATATGAGGATACTTCGAAAAGTTTGTAGAAAAATAGAATTAAAAGATAACACAAATCTTTCCATAAACTTTTTGAAGACCCCTCATATATGGCAGAATGAATTTTAAGACCAGGATCCAATTATATGCTTTCTACAAGAAATTCACTTTACATGTAAGGATGTGCATAGGTTGCAAGTGAAAGGATGGAAAAAATATTCCATGTGAATAGTAACCAAAGGAGAGCAGAAGTTGCTATACTAGCATGAGACAAAATAAAGTTTAAGTCAAGAACTGTTATAAAAGATGAAGAAGAACATTATATGGGGGTATTTCAAGAAGTTCATGGAAAAATAGAGTGAAAGGATAATATAAATCTTTCCATGATTTTTTTTTTTATTGTGGTGAAATAGATATAAGGTTTGCCATTTTAAGTATTTTTAATTATATTCACAATACTGTGTTTGAAGTACCCTCATACAGGGATACAAGGGTCAATTCCCTTAGTAGATAAAATAAGTATGAACACACAGCATAAAACATCAGAGCTCCTAAATACACAAAGCAAACACTGACAGAATTGAAAGATGAAATAGAAAGTTCTGAAATAATAGTAGGAGATTTTAATATACCACTTTCAATAATGGATAGAAAAACCAGTAGTGCATATTAGGACACAAAACAAATGTTAATAAATTGTAAAAGACTGAAATCATACAAAGTATGACAGTGGAAATTTCAATGATTTCAGTGAAAATAGAAATCAATAGCAGAAGGAAAACTAGAAAATCTATTACTGTGAAAATAAACAACATACTCTGAAACAGTCCAAGACCAAAGAATAACAAGGTAAATTATAAAATATATTTAGAGAAATCAAAGAAAAATGCAACATAGCATTTTACTGGATGCAGTGAAAACAGTGCTAGGAGGAAAAGTTATAGATATAAACATTAACATTAACAAAGAAGAAGAATCGCAAATCAACAGCCTAAGCTTATACCTTAAGGAACTTAAGTATAGCAAACTAAACCCAAAGCCAGCAGAAGAAAGAAAAGAATAAAGATTAGAGTTGAGTTTTTTTTTTTAAAGCAAAGATTAGAAACACAACAGAGAAAATCAATAAAAACAAGAGTTGGTTCTTTGAAAAAATGAACAATATTGACAAAATGTTAGCTATATTAACTGGGAGGGAAAAAAAGACAAAAATAAAGTAAAAAATTAAGAAGGGATTATTGCAACAGATTTTACAGAAATAAAAAGGATGAGAGTATACTGTGAACAATTGTACACTAAATTGAGTAACCTAGAATAAATAAATACTTAGAAACATACAATCACAAATATCAAATCATGAAGAAATAGAAAATCTGAACAGGTATATGACTAATAAGGAGATTAAATCACAAATCAAAAACTTCTGAACAAAGAAAAGCCCAGACTGAATGGTTTTACTGGTGAATTCTGCCAAATATTTAGAAATGAATTATGAAAGTTAAAAAAAAGAAAAAAGTTAAACTTACCATCAAACTCTTCCAAAAAATTGAAAAGGAAGAAACAGAGGCGCTGGATAAAAAGAAAGCTACTGAACAATATTCCTGATTCATATTGATGCAAAAATTTTCAACAAAATACTAGCAAACATAATTCAATAGCATATTAAAAAGATTTCTACACCATGACCAAATGGGATTTATTCCTGGAATGCAAGGATGATTCACCATATGAAAATCAGTTGAGTTAATATATGCCATTAGCATAATGAGGACAAAAACCACATGATTTTCTCAATTGATGCAGAAAAAAACATTTGAAAAAATTCAACACTGTCTCATAATAAAAGTTCTTGATAAACTAGGAATAGATGGAAGCTACTTCAACATAATAAAGACAGTATACAAATTTCCCACTGCTAACATCATACTCAATGGTAAAACAAAGCATTTCTGTTTTTGTTGAAAAGATTAGGAACTAGACGAGGATGCTCATTTTTTTTCACTGTTATTCGAGATAGCACGGGAAGTCCAACCTTGAACAATTAGGCAAGAAAAATATATAAATGACATCCAAATAATAAAAAAAGAAGTAAAATTATTTGTGTTCATGGTAGATATGATCATATATGGAAAACTGCTAATATTACACACACACAAATGCTTAAAATTAATAGACAAGCTCAGCACAGTTGTGGGATACAAAATCAATACACACAAATAAGTTGTGGTCCTATACACTAACAATAAAAGATCAAAAGCAATACTGAGCAATAAAAAAATAAAGCTGGAGGCATAATGCTACCTGACTTCAAATTATACTTCAAAGCTATAGAAACCAAAACAGCATGGTAGTGGCATAAAAACAGACACTCAGGCCAATGGAACAAAATAGAGAACCCAGAACTCAACCCGCATACTTACAGCCAACTGGTCTTCAACAAATGCACCAAGAACATACATTAGGGAAAAGACTGCATCTTCAGTAAATGGTGCTGGAAAAACTGGATATCCATGTGTAGAAGAATGAAACTAGACACATA
>NW_007737136.1:7092-9338 GCF_000696425.1 Galeopterus variegatus
GCATCTGATGAGGGATTAATATTCAGAGTATATATGGAACTCAAACAACTTCACAGTAAAAAAACAAACAATCCAATTAAAAAATGGGCAAAGGAGCTGAATAGGCATTTTTCAGAGGAAGATATACAAATGGCCAACAGACGTGAAAAAATGCTCAACATCACCCAGTATCAGGGAAATGCAAATAAAACCACATTGAGATGTCATCTTACCTCAGTTAAACTGGCCATTATCAAAAGACAGAGAATAACAAATGCCAGCAAGGATGCAGAGAAAGGAGAACCCTCCTACATTGTGGATGAGACTGTAAATCAGCCCGGCCATTATGGAAAATGGTATGGAGGTTCCTCAGACAACTACAGATAGAACTACCATATGACCCAGCAATTCCACTACTGGGTATATACCCAAAGGAATGGAAATCATCATGTCGAAGAGCTATCTGCACTCTTATGTTTATTGAAGCTCTAGTTACAATAGCCAAGATTTGGGACCAATCTAAATGTCCATCATCAGATGACTGGATAAGAAAAATGCAGTATATTTACACAATGGGATAAAACTCTGCCACAAAAATAATAACAAAAAAAAATGACATACTGCCATTTGCAGAAATGTGGATGAGCCTAGAGAAAATTATGGTAACTGAAATAAGCTGGGTGCAGAAAGAAAAATACCACGTTCTTACTCATAAGTGGGAGCTAAGAAAGAAAAAAATAAACAGAAACAAAGAAAGAATGAACCACAATAAAATAGTGAACTTTCAGAAGGAGAGAACAGATCTATGGTCACTAGAGGTGGCAGAACGGGAGGGGAGGAGGGTTAGGGAGAAAATGGGTAATGGACACAAAAAATGATTGTTTTGTAATGATGAACATGCTAATAATACTGATTTGATCATCACATATTGTACACAAATACCGATGTCCAACTCTGTGCCCCATAAATATATATAATCTATTATGTTTCAAGTGTAAAATAAAAAAAATGCATGTACTCAATACTACAAAACTATAAACTTAAAATGATGAAAATGGCACATTTTATGTTATGTGTAATCTTGTCCCAGCTAAAACAAAACAGAACAAAATTCTTACATTCAAAGCTTCAGAAGTTTTGCAGCTCAAAGATCCATACCGACAGCTCTTTGGAAGGAACTATTTATTATGAAAAGGAAAAATTCTGAAAATGCTGGAGGCCAATAAGGAAGTAAGAATTAACAAACAAATTAATTAGGGTTCTCACTATCTTAAAAATAAAGCCAGAACCAAAGAGAAGATAACAGGAAGTATCACCTATCAATGCATTGATACAGTTGGGGTTGTAGGTTCAGGAAACAGAGGATATGAAAGTTTTCTGAGGCACTTGTCTTTAAGGAGAAGATAGATTTAAAAAAAAAAATAGAAATGATGAGAAAGAAGAAGAAAGCATAGCGTAAATGTTAGAAATTGAAGCAAAGTAAGATGGCAGAATCAAGTTAAAACATCTACCTTCTTGAAATATACATAAATAGACTAATTTCACCAACTAAGAGGCAAAGTTCTTTAATTTGTGTGAAAAATAAATCCAGTTATATGTTGTTGAAAAAATATAAAAAAGCATAAGGTCACTGAAGTTTGAAAAAAGTTGGAGAAAGCTATATAGTTCAAATTACAACTTAAAGAAAGCTTTTTTAGAAATAACAGTATAGCCTAAAATAGACTTTTAATAAATAAGTATCAGTATAGACAGAGTTTCACCACATAATGGTAAAATATTCAATCCTTAAGAAGATAAGACAATTTAGACTATGTATTTATATAATAAAAATGTATGTTATTACTTTACATTACTCTGTATGGTCACATATAGTAAATTTTTCTTTCTCTTCATTAATATGCACACTTATTATATATGCTTATACATATGTATATATGTACACATAAAAATATATAGTAGAAATCAAGAGAACTACAATGAGAAATGGACAAAATCACTATTAGAATTGGAGATCTCATCATAGCTCTAAATTACTGCAAAAAGAAAAAAAAAAGTAAAAATTAGCTATGATTTAGAGTTAGAAGATTTGTTCAACATAGTAAACAAGCTTAATTAAGAAACTTTATCTTACTCAAGTAAGATTCTAAATCCAATACTTATAAACTCTTCTCAAGCACACATGAAATAATTAGAAAATATTCATCATATACCAGATCACAAAAGTCAAAATATATCTCTCCTCCTCTTTGTTATACCTTGCCATTAAA
>NW_007737136.1:9679-21461 GCF_000696425.1 Galeopterus variegatus
AGGACTGAAATAATACTTGTGAAAGTTGTTGTAGAATGAAGCTTAAAATAAAATTAAACTGGTTCATGAAATAGTAAAGAAGAGATATTTTGAGGAATGTTATATTGAGTAACCATGGAATTGAGAAATTATCAACCATATGCATATGTGTATGTTTTTTGAAATAGGGATGAAACCATATAGTACCTCTTTATATCCTGATTTATGTTTTATTAAATATTTCAAGATAATTTTCTTATTCTACTGTCTTGTTTTTCACCCAGTTCCCAACCCAAGTTTCCTACTCATCCTCCAGCCAGAAAACTAAAGCTCTCCCTAAGTATCAATTTATGGCAAGAGGCACCTGAGAAATAATTTTAAAACTTGCTATAGTCAAAATGCATTTCTCTTTGTTCAGGCCCCAGGTGTGTTGGAACAAAAGATGTTCACTTTCTACCAAGATAGGTAAAAGATTCAGTTTTCATTTTTTCTGAATATGGTTGGTACACCCTTCTTCTCCCAGACAATCTCATAATTAATTCTCCACTTTCATGAAAAAGTAAAGAAGAGATATTTTGAGGAATGTTATATTGAGTAACCATGGAATTGAGAAATTATCAACCATGTGCATATGTGTATGTTTTTAAAAATCGGGATGAAACCATATAGTACCTCTTTATATCCTGATTTATGTTTTATTAAATATTTCAAGATAATTTTCTTATTCTACTGTCTTGTTTTTCACCCAGTTCCCAACCCCAGGTACCAAGTTTCCTACTCATCCTCCAGCCAGAAAACTAAAGCTCTCCCTAAGTATCAATTTATGGCAAGAGGCACCTGAGAAATAATTTTAAAACTTGCTGTAGTCAAAATGCATTTCTCTTTGTTCAGGCCCCAGGTGTGTTGGAACAAAAGATGTTCACTTTCTACCAAGATAGGTAAAAGACTCAGTTTTCATTTTTCTGAATATGGTTGGTACACCCTTCTTCTCCCAGACAATCTCATAATTAATTCTCCACTATGATGATGTGGTTACCAAATAGTTACCCAGATCTCCTAAAAAAATTCCCACAGATCTCACTTCACTAGATACTTCTTCCACAGTAGGTTTCAGAAATGCTGGAATCACTGTCTTGTTTGAATAGAAAGATATGTCTGTAAAGCTCTGCAAAGATTAAACTGCAGAATATTATAATCTCATGAAGGGCTGAGAAAATTAAGTATTTTGAAAGGTAGTAAGAAAAAATGGCATTAGTTGGAGTCACTTAAAAACTTGATTGTGACGGCCTTTTCACACTGTGCTAACTCCCTAATGAGAAAAAAGTTACACATTTGTGAAACGGTTTTAGGCTCCACCTATCAACCTTGTAGCTTTCTATTTTAGTCTTTAGACAAACTGCACAATTTCCTGTCCTGTAAACAGTAATCTTAGCCACAAAGAGGAACAATAGCAAATGACAGAATTCCTTCTCTGCTTTTTTGACTTAAAAATATGAGTGTCTGAAAGGAGTTTCATATTAAAAATTTCTTACCCAACTGATCATTAGCCCCTTAAATGAGGCTTTATATATCAAATAAGAAAGGTGAGACACCAAGACTTCTCCCCCGTTTCCTATTCACTGAGTGGCAGTGGTGGGATGGGATCTTGGTAGATGCGTCTATTGCTACCAGTATTTATTTGACTCTGTCTTCCAGATGGGGGTATGTCTATATAAAATTGATTTTGCTTAGGTAGTACCTGAAACATTCACTCGGTCATTAATAATTGACACACTTGGAGCTTGACAGAGGCAGAAGGTAATCTGTAATACTTAGTAAGTAATATGATATGTAATACTTACTCAGTAAAATTGAAAGAGTTTGGCACTAGCTGTCATCTTGAGTATGACTAGGCTTCATTAGCATGGTGATTAAATTGATGATTACTCGTGTTTTCTGCATTATTCATGGATAAACACGTAATAGAAGGCTTCAAAATTCTGGAAGAGCACTGATTCTCTAGAAGGGTAGGGGGCCTAATAAACCCTTTGTAATGCAGGATTTTTTCTGTGAAGGAAAGTAGATGCACAACAGAGGACCATAACCCAAAGATGTCAAACAAATGGCACTGGCCAGCAGATGGTGTGGTGGTAGCTCACCAGCTGATTTGCAAGCAGGATGCACCATGATTGGAAAAGGAGTCCCAAAAGACAGCTATATAGGCAAATGACCTGAAGCCATCCATAGAGAAGAAGAAAGTTGATTGTCTTAATCCAAACTAACAATATAGAGGAGAGCAGAAGTTTGAATTTCAAAACTATTTGAATAACTCCACTAAAACAGCATAAGTCAAAAAAAGGCAAACAGGATCTGGAGTGGCAGCCACAAACCTCTGGGTGTTCATTGTTCTTTTACACACTTTAGTTTCCTGCTTGTTGGATGCTTTGAGCTGGTCTTAAGTTAAAGGGTAAAGAGGGACACAGGGGAAGTTCACAGAGTGCCCCGATTCAATGTGTGAGGACTCGAGGAGCTCATGGCAGATATGACACGATGCAGGACGTCTTTCAGCCCTTTTGTATAAACCAACATATGTGGTGATACTGTCTATTGGTTTCCCAGCAGACAATGCACAAATTACTCACCCGCCAATGGTAATTCAGAACAATGATCCCATCTCCAAAATGTACACTAGGAATTTAACAGATCATCTAAAGTAATGCTCAAGATGGTGAAGCTTTACTGACATAGCCAAATAATTGGTGATTTGGGCCATCACGTGGAAAACTAAAAGGTAGAAAATATGAGAACTCCCCACACACGAGATGCCCAAATGAACCTGTGTGGTCTCTTATCATCTTATGTTCTAAACCTCCAGGAAAAACTCTCCACCAGGTTGAGGTCTTAACAAATCAGTCTAGAAGATGCCAAAAGTTTCTTAAGTAGAAGAGAGGGACCAAGTGGAAGAGCAATTGCATAAGGAACAGCACTCGTGTCCTTTAAAGTTCATATCAGGCCCAGGGATAAAGGCATTGGTGTAAGGTCTGCAGTCTCAGAGAAGCAAATGGAAGACGAAAGTGTTTTTTCATACTCAGATTAAAACCCTTTCTTTATCTCCTCATCAGTGAAGTCCAGAACAACTTCTTTCAGTGTGGGAGCCTGAGCTGGCAACATCTGTTTAAGCATTCACCTAGTCACTGGCAACCTAAATAATGTGCTCCTCGGTTTTCCTTCATGAGAAATCTATTCCTTTGTACATCCATAGCTGTTATCTGGAGGTATGACCTGGACCATGATTCATTCCAGCTGTGTTTTTATTCTTAGCTAAATATTATACTATTTCTAAAGTCTGTTTTTATTTATTTATTTTTGATCAGGTCACTCAGTTTGGTGAATGCTTTCAAAGATTCTCATTTTCTAAGAAAAACTCCCTAATAGTTTCCTATTGTTGCTGTAATAATTTACCATAAATCTTCTGGCTTAAAGCAAGAGAAATATATTTTGTTACAGTTCTGGAGGCCAGAAGTCCAAAATCAGTATCATTGTGTATTAACTGTATTTCTAACTTCTGTAAACTTGATGCTTTAGCATCATCCCTATATGCCGGACACACCTTGCTCTGGACAACCTGATAATATGAGTCATTCGCCTTGTCTTCCTGCCTCTCTTATTGTCCCCCACCTCCTCCTCTGGAGGAGTCCTCCTGCCAGAAGTGCACTTTTCAAATACCAACCAACCAACCAATTCAGAGTTCATACATTTAACTGCTTCCTTCACTGGGATCTCACACTCTGGGCACTATACACCTGCCCTAATCACCCCAGGGCCAGGCACCTGACAATAAGGGACAGCCCCTATGCCTCAGAGTCCACTGAAATTATTCAAACTAGCCAATGGGATCTCACACTCTGGGCACTATACACCTGCCCTAATCACCCCAGGGCCAGGTACCTGACAATAAGGGACAGCCCCTATGCCTCAGAGTCCACTGAAATTATTCAAACTAGCCAATCCAAAGCTTGCTTGCCTTGCTCACCCATTTCTTTGCACAGAAACTGTAATAAAGGCATTTTCCCACAGTTTTGCTCTTCTCTGTCTGCCATGTGACTTATCTTGGTGCTTGCCCAGATGCCCAAATGCCCTGTGTGGTGTGGAGTACCCTCTCTTCTTGGGAACTGTAATTAACAAACTATCTTTCAATGGCATTTGGCCTTATTATGACTCAACTTTTATATTCATACATACTTTTAAAATTACACCGTGCCTTCTGTTGGCAGGGCATACACTCTGGAGACGGTAGGGGAGAATCAGTTCTTTGCCTCTTCTCTCTTTTGATGACTGTCAGGATTCCTTGAATTATGGACACATCACTCCTGACCTCAGGCCCAGCACCTCGGGATTCTCTCTGTTCTGTCTTCACATCACCTTCTCCTCTGGTCGTCTGTCAAATCTCCTCTTGCCTTTCTCTTACAAGGAAACTTCTGATGGCACATGGGGCCTGCCCAAATAATCTGGGACAATCTTTCTATTTCAAGATTCTTAACTTAATTACATCTACAAAGATCCTTTTAAAAATAATAACATTCACAGGTTCCAGGTATTAGTATGTCTTTATCAAGGAAACTTCTGATGGCACATGGGGCCTGCCCAAATAATCTGGGACAATCTTTCTATTTCAAGATTCTTAACTTAATTACATCTACAAAGATCCTTTTAAAAATAATAACATTCACAGGTTCCAGGTATTAGTATGTCTTTATCAACCCACCACAGACCCCATTTCTAAGCTTGAGGGAAAATCTTCCATGGCCTCAACCACGTCCACTGTTTCAGATTTATCTCCTCCTACTTTTTCTCTCCATATATTATATATTTTATTTTCTCAATCAAGAGCTTTCACCCATCTCAGCTGAAGCTATAGTGACATAAATAAGAGGACAAGGCATGATTCCATATATAGAAAATCCTATAGACTCCACCAGAAAAATCTTAGGGCTGATTAATAATTACAGTAATGTTGTGGGATAGAAAATCAACACCCAAAAGTCAGTAGCATTTTTATACTTCAATAGTGATCTACCAGAAAAAGAAATCAAGAAAGCAAGCCCATTTACAATAGTCACCAAAAAAATAAAATACCTAGGAATCAGTTTAGCCAAGGAGGTGAAAGATCTCTACAATGAGAACTACAAAACACTACTGAAAGATCAATAAATATTGGTTGAACTAAAGATAATTAAACATGCATAAAATACACTAAAATGCAATAATTGAAAGCAATTTGAATTAACTTTTTTATGTTTTATTTATTTCCTTTCCTAAGTATTAAAACTGAAAAAAATGTAGTCATTTCTTTCAATGTTTCCATCCTGTACTTATTCTAATTTTTGCTAATAAAAAATATGTTTTTGTTTATTTTGCTGGCCAGTACAGGGATCAAACCCTGGATCTGTTATCAGCACTACGCTTTAACCACCTGAGTCAACCAGACAGCTTATGTGTGTATTAATAAGGTGTATCTTTTTCAAATTGCTAAAAAGCATTTACAAAAAACTTACAACTAATATCATACCTAATTGCAAGGAGTTCAATGCTTTTTCACTAATATCAGGAAAAAGGCAAAGATGTCCACTCTCACCATTCTATTTCAACATTTTACTAGAAGTCCTAATTAATGTGATAAGAAAATAAAAGGAGAGGTACAGGTCTAGTTTCATTCTTCTTAATACAGATGTCCAAATTTCCCAGCACCATTTATTGAAGAGGCAGTTTTCTCCCCAATGTATATTCCTGTTGCCTTTGTCAAAGATGAGTTGGCTGTAAGGATGTGGGTAGATTCCCAGGTTTTCTGTTCTGTTCCATTTGTCTGAGTGTCTCTGAGTGTTTGTTATTATGCCAATACCACACTGTTTTGGTTACAATAGCTTTGCAGTATAATTTGAAGTTGGGTAGTGGTTTTTTGTTTGTTTGTTTGTTTGTTTTGCTCAGGGTTTTTTTTGACTGCTTGTGGTCTTTTGTTGTTCCATATGAATGTTAGGATTGTTTTTTTTTTTTTTTTCTATTTCTGTGAAGAATGTCATTGATATTTTGATGAGGATTGAATTGAATCAATAGATTGCTTTGGGTACTATGAACATTTTCACAATATTAACTATCCAATAGAAGAGCATGGAATGTCCTTCCACATTTCTGTATATTCTTTAATTTCTTTCAGTAGTGTTTTGTAGTTCTCATTGTAGAGATCTTTCACCTCCTTGTCATAGAATGAGTTTGTGAGAGTGGCTTCTGTTTCAATTTTTTTGGAATAGTTTGAAGAGAATTGTATTAATTCCTCTTTAAAGGTTTGGTAGAATTCAGCAGTAAAGCCATCTGGTCTTGGGCTTTTATTTGTTGGGAGAGTGCTGGTTATTGTTTCAACCTCATTGCTTTTTATTGGCCTGCTCTGTTTTTATATTTCTTTTTGGTTCAGTCTTGGTAGATTGTATGTGTCCAAAAACTTATCCATTTCTTTCCAAGTTTTCATATTTGTTGACATATAGTTATTTATAATAGTCTCTAATGATTCTTTGTATTTCTGTGGTATGGGTTGTAATGTTTCTCTTATCATTTCTGATACTTGTTATTTGGGTCTTCTATTTTCTTTTTTTGTTAACATAGCTAATGGATTGTCTATTTTATCTTCTCAAAAAACCATCTTTTTGTTTCATTGATCTTTTTTATCATTTTTTTGTACTATTGCATTTAGTTCTGCTCTGATCTTAATTATTTCTTTTCATCTATTACTTTTAGGATTGGATTGTTCTTGTTTTTCTAGTTCTTTGAGGTGTACATTAGGTCATTTATTTGAACTCTTTCTCTTCTTCTGAAGTAAGCTTTTATTACAAAAAACTTCCCTCTTAGTACTACTTTTGCAATATCTCATAGATTTTGGTATGATGTGTCTTTATTTTTGTTTGTTTCAAGGAATTTTTTGATTTCCTGTTTAATTTCTTCTTGGACCCATAGATCATTCAGGAGCCTGTTGTTTAGTTTCCATGTATTTGTATAGTTTCCACTTTCACTTGCTATTGATTTCTAGTTTTAGTTCATTGTGGTCTGAAAGATACTTGAAATGATTTTGATTTTTAAAAATATACTAAAATCAACTCAAAATGGATTAAAGAATTAAGTATAAGACCCCAAACCATAAAGTTTCTATTAGTAAACATAGGGGAAACACTTCAGGAAGTAGGACTGGGTAAAGACTTTATGCATAAGACCCCAAAAGCACAAGCAACAGGAGAAAAAAATAAACAAATGGGTTTATAACAAACTAAAAAGCCTCTGTACAGCCAGAGAAACAATCAACAGAGCAGAAAGACAACCTACAATAAGGGAGAAAATATTCACACACTATACATCTGAGAGGGGATTAGTATCAAGAATATATAAGGAACTCAAACAACTTCAAATCAAATAATGTAACTTAAAAAATGGGCAAAGGAGGTGAATAGACATTTTTCAAAGGAAGACATATAAATGGCTAACAGGTAAATGAAAAAATGCTCAACATCACTAATCATCAGGGAAATGCAAATAAAAACCACACTGAGATATCATTACACCCTAATTAGACTGTCCAGTATTAAAAAGACCAAGAATGACAAATGATGGCCCTTGCCATTTATCCCCAGTGGATAAAGGGGAACACTCCTACACTATTGATGGGACTATAAAATAGTACAGCCATTATGGAAAATAGTCTGGAGATTTCTTAAACAACCACAGATAAAACTACCATATGATCCAGCAATCCCACTGCTGGGTATATACCCAAAGGAATGGAAATGATTATGTAGAAGGGATACCTACACTCCCATGTTCATTGCAGCTCTATTTACAATAGCCAGGATTTGGAACCAACCTAAATGTCCACTGACAGATGACTGGATAAGGAAATTATAGTACATATACACCATGGAATACTAGTCAGCCATATAAAAGAATGAAATTCTGCCATTTGCATCAGCGTGGATGAGCTTGGAGAAAATTATATTAAGTGAAATAAGCCAGGCACAGAAAGAGAAATACCACATGTTCTCACTCACTAGTGGGTACTAAGAAAGAAGGAAAGAAAGAAAGAAAGAAAGAACAAAAGAAAAGAAGAAAGATAAAACCAAAAATCTTTATATTTTAAGAGGACAGAACAAATCTATGGTTATTAGAGGTGGGAGGGGGGAGAGAGAAGGGAGAGATTGGATAAGGGGCATAAAGAAAAATTACGATTTGTAATAATGAACATGCTACAAATATTGATTTGATCAATATTATTGATATGTTGTACATAGATGGTGGTAGTCAATGTTGTACCACCCAAATTATGTATAGTCAACCATGCTTTAATTAAAAGTAAAAAAGAAAAGAAAAAGAAATCAAGGTCCACAAATACGGAAAGAAAAAATAAGCCTATCCTTATTCACAAATGTCATGATTGCTTATGTAGAAAATCCAAAAGAATCAACAAAAACTAGCAAGCAATTATAGCAAGGTTGCAGGATGCAAGAGTAATATATAAAAGTCAATTTTTTTCATATATACCAGCAATAAAAATTGAAATTTGTTTTTTTTTTTTTTTCCTTTTTGTCTTTTTTCGTGTCCGGCAATGGACCACAACCCTCAGTGTTGCGCCCGGACCGGACCGGGACCGGCAACGGGATCGCAACCCTTAGTGCTGCGCCCGCCCCTCGCTCAGCCAGTGAGCGGGAACCAGTCTGTATGTGGGATCCGAACCTCGGCGGGAGTGCCGCCGCACTCCCAAGCGGTGCACTGTAGCAGTGCGCCACCGGGCCGGCCCTGAAATTTGAAATTAAGAATATAATGGCACTTATATTAGCATACAGAAAAATAAAACACATGTATAAATCTGACAAAATGTATACAATATCTATGTGAAGAAAATTAAAAAACTTTGATGTAAAAAATCATAAAAGAACTAAATAAATGGAGGGGTATTCCATGTTCAAGGACAGGAAAGCTCAATATTGATTGTCAAGCTGTCAGTTTTTCCAAGCTTGATCNTAATCAGCCCTAAGATTTTTCTGGTGGAGTCTATAGGATTTTCTATATATGGAATCATGCCATCTGTTAACAGGCACAGTTTGACTTCATCCTTTCCTATCTGGATGACTTTTATTTCTTTCTTTTGCCTGATTGCTCTGGCAAGTAATTCCAGTACTATGTTAAACAAGAGTGGTGAGAATGGCCATCCTTGTCCTATTTCCATTCTTAAGAGAAAAGCTTTCAGCTTCTCCCTATTTAGGATCATGTTGGCAGTGGGTTTGTCATATATGGCTTTTTATTGTGTTGAGATACCTTCCTTCTATACCTAATTTGCTGAGGGCCTTTATCATGAAGGGATGTTGAATTTTATTGAATGCTTTTTCTGCATCTATTGAGATAATTATACACGTTTTGTTCTTGATCCTGTTGATGTGGTATATCACATTTATTGACTTGCATATATTGAACCATTCTTGCATCCCTAGGGTAAATCCTACTTGATCATGGTGTATAATCTTTTTGATGTGTTGCTGTATTGTAATTGCTAATATTGAAGTTTTGTGTCTATGTTCATCAAGTTTATTGGCCTATAGTTTTCTTTTGTTGCTGTATCTTTGTCTGATTTTCACTTCAAGATGATGCTGGCCTCATAGAATGAGTTTGTGAGAGTGGCTTCTGTTTCAATTTTTTTGGAATAGTTTGAAGAGAATTGTATTAATTCCTCTTTAAAGGTTTGGTAGAATTCAGCAGTAAAGCCATCTGGTCTTGGGCTNGGTTCATCCATGTTGTGACAAATGGCAGGTCTCCATTTTTAAGGCCATATAATATCCCATTGTATATGTATAGAACAGTTTTCTTATCAATTCATCTATCAGTGGACACTTTGATTGTTTCCATATCTTGGCTATTGTGAATAACACCGCAATGAACATGAGAGTGCTGATATCTTTACAAGGTGGTTATTTTATTTTCTTTGGGTGTATACTCAGAACTAGAATTGCTTGGTCATATGGTGGCTCTATTTTTAATTCTTCAGGACACTCCATACTATTTTCCATAACAGCTGCATCAGTCTACACTGCCACCAACAGTGTACAGAGTCTTTCTTCTTCATATCTTCACTTCATACCCAACACTTATTATTTCTTCTCTTATTAATAATAGCCATACTAACAGGTGTGAGATAATATCTCATAGTGGTTTTGATATGTATTTCCCTAATGGTTAGTTATGTTGAGAACCTTTTTATACACCTGTGTTCTCAACAAATTGATTCAAAACTTTATTTGAAGTGGCAAAGGACCCTGAAGAGCCAACACAGTAGTGAATGAGAAGAACAAAGTTGGGGGCCTGACACTACCTAACTTTAAGACTTTCAATACAGATACAGTAATCAAGACAGTGTGGTACTGGTGAAGGAATAGATGAAATAGAGATGCCAGAAATATACCAACACAAATATATTCAACTGGTCTTTGACAAAGAAGAGAAGGTAATACAGTGGAGAAAAGATAATCTTTTCAACATATGGTATTGGAACTACTGGACATCCACATGCAAAAAAGTGAATCTAGAAACAGACATTACATCTTTCACAAAACTCAAAATGGATCATAAACCTATAGATTTATGTATTACAAGGACCATAGACTTTATAGTGTCACAAAGTACAGTACTACAAAAAAGATAACATAGAAGAAAATCTAGATGACCTTGGATATGGTGATATAACACTAATGGCACAATCCACAAAAGAAATAACTGATTAGTTAGATTTTGTTAAAATTACAAACTTTTTCATTTCAGAAGACACTGTCAAGAGAATGAGAACACAAGCCAGAGACTGGGAGAAAATATTTGCAAAAGACATACCCAGTAAAGAACTGTTGTCTACAATATGCAAAAAACCCCACTAAAACTGAACAATAAAAAAATTAATAACTTGATTAAAAATGGAGAAAAAATCTGAACAAATACCTCACCAAAGAAGATATATAGATGTAAAATAAGCATATGAAACATTTTGCAACATCTTGTGTCACTAGAGAATTGCAAGTTAAAACAACTACACTCCTATTAGAATGGCTAAAACTCAAAACACTGACAACATCAAATGCTGACAAGTATGTGGAGTAAGAGGAACTCTCATTCATTGCTGGTGGGAATACAAAATGGTGCAGCCACTTTGGAAGACAGCTTGGAGAAATGGTTTGTGTGGGGGGGAGAGAGGTACATGGGAACTCAGTAATTTCTGCTCAATTTTTCTGTGAACCTAAAACTGCTCTAAAAAGTTAAGTCTATTAAACAAGGAAGAATGTGTTCTGGGATTTAAAGGTAACTGAAGATTTCTTTGCAAGAGAACAACATATGGGAAGACCAGAGCTTGTATGGAACCCTGTTAGTGAAATCAAAAGTGTTCACATTGTGATAAGAATTTTAGTAGTCTAGTCACTGCAGAAAGCAAAGAAGATGGGAACTTAATATTTATTGAACTTATTTTCTGTGTCAGGGTCATTTTCATGTCCCCTAATTCTTCCCAATAATTCCTTAAGGCTGGTTTTCATTAGTTGAAACATCATCTGCCTCTAACTGTGCTCTTTCTAGGGCATGGCCAAAAGAATATCCTGGTCTGTTTGCCCCTTGTCAGAAGTGGAATTCATATGCTCAGAAAGAACTGAATCAGTTTCAGGAGTGGTTTTTTACTTTAAAGCAGTTTGACCTGTATTTGCAGGGCTTCTGAAGGGGCACTGAGATTCCACAGCAATAAAAATTGTTTGGGATTTTTTTT
>NW_007737136.1:21845-31492 GCF_000696425.1 Galeopterus variegatus
GTGTTCACATTGTGATAAGAATTTTAGTAGTCTAGTCACTGCAGAAAGCAAAGAAGATGGGAACTTAATATTTATTGAACTTATTTTCTGTGTCAGGGTCATTTTCATGTCCCCTAATTCTTCCCAATAATTCCTTAAGGCTGGTTTTCATTAGTTGAAACATCATCTGCCTCTAACTGTGCTCTTTCTAGGGCATGGCCAAAAGAATATCCTGGTCTGTTTGCCCCTTGTCAGAAGTGGAATTCATATGCTCAGAAAGAACTGAATCAGTTTCAGGAGTGGTTTTTTACTTTAAAGCAGTTTGACCTGTATTTGCAGGGCTTCTGAAGGGGCACTGAGATTCCACAGCAATAAAAATTGTTTGGGATTTTTTTTACTTTATTGAACTCCTCAGTGAATACTCTTATGGCTTTAGAAATTACCTCTTTGTGTTCTGTGAGATATTTGAGGTGTAATTATGTGTGGGATGTACGATAAAGCATACGTTCTTCACAGGGCCTGGTTTTCCAAAGCCTTGCAGTTTCAAATATTGACCTTGCAAGGACAGGGAATTTTCCTCAGGCTATAAGTCTCTGGTGCAAGATAAGAATTGTGGCACGGCAGGTTGCTGGCTGTAAGACAGACTAGTTGCTGATTGTTATGTAAAGATACTGAGAAATTGTTATAAGAAGGAACGTTTGCTAAGATCAAGCTTGTGTTGATAAGACCACTTAATTGTCTACTGGAATGTCATCTGGCTTGTTTCACTGAAAGTTACCAGCCTATACTGTTAAACTATAACCCCACCTATGTCTCTTCCTGTAACTTCCTGCTCTGGAAAATAAATGCAGGAAGAGAACCCCAATTTGGTGTTAACTTCCCAAGAAGGGATCCTTCTCGCTTGAGAGTTCCAGAGGGAGATTAACCACTTCGGGGCCTCTCACTGCTCAGAAGAGACGGGCTTTGAGTAATCCTTTGTGTCTCCATCACCCAGGGGAAGTGGGGTGACAAATCCGTGGGGGGCAAAGCAACACAAAGCAACAACTATGATACTAATAATAATAGCGATCAACAAAATTAGATTTTATTCCTGTAGCAACTACTATATGCCAATTTAAGTGACCTTACTTAATTCTCCCAACAACCATACAAGTAGGTATCATTTTCAGCAAATGAGGCAAAAAGGGGTTAGCAAAATTGCACTAAACTTCATAACTGATGATTTGTGTAACTGGAATTAAAATCCAAGGTTTTCTGACTGTATGTTATATTAAAATATTATTACCAGAAGTAGAAGTTGCACTTGTGTTTTTTATTCATTTTTATTTTTTAGTAGTATCTGAGAGTCATGATAAATAGTACTACATATGTGTGATTGGGTGTGCAGACAAGCTGAGATGTGCAAACAGGCGGATGACTAGAACCGTTTTGTTTAATTCATAGAATGCATTGCATTGTAGTGCAAACTGTGAGTTGACTTGGCTCAGTCCCTCTAGTCTATTGGGAAAACTTTTGAGGGTAGACACTAAGATTTTACCACCCCCACCCCCTGTCTAATACAAAGAATACATGTTTGTTGGAAAATGGAAAAAAAAAAAAAGAATGATATTTCGTGGGATTATTTTTGAATAGGAAATGACAGTTTAAGAAATGTTCTGAAAGAAGAAATAAGTATGTCAATGCCTTCCTTTGGAATGATATTTCGTGGGATTTTTTTTGAAAAGGAAATGACAGTTTAAGAAATGTTCTGAAAGAAGAAATAAGTATGTCAATGCCTTCCTTTGTTTGAATTGAATTTTTTTTAATTCCCTTCTTTTGGGGTAGGTTTTGTTGTTGTTTTTCCTTTTAAGCCAGAATCAGGCTACTAAAGTCAATCTGGCTCTCTTAATGCTGCTACCCTGGTATCAAAATTAAAATTTATCACAGCATTTATCATAGTTCAAAAAATTATAGTTCAAAGAAACCATAGAATTCATGAAGTATAATTTCTGTATTTTATATATTAAAAATTTCAAGTTAGAGAAGATGTGTTACCCACTTTGTGCCAGAGTTAGTTAGTAACAGAGCCTACATTAAAACCCAGGCCTCCTGACTCTCAGTCTACACCTCCACAGTGCCTCTTATGAATGTGGGAAACAAATGCTCTTCTGTGTGGTTCCGGCAAAGTCTCCTGAGCAGGCTTGTACCCTGTTGTAGGATTGCTTCTTTGACATCTTGGTTTGCATTCCCATGATCCCAATTATAATTAATGAGGGAAGGAAGAGGAGAAAACTGGGGCCTCCCCAAAGTGCTTTGCTTCAGAACTCATGTTGGGGGTGGTCTCTGAAGAGAAAATGCTGATAATTACTGAAGTTGAGGCCGTGGGTGATTAAGCTGCCTCCCCTCTCCCCCAGGAACAATTCCCTTGCCTCTCTGGCTTCCCTGGCTCAATTAAGCAGTTTGTTTGCTTTCTCATTAGAAAACTTGTTAGCACTTTGCCCTGTTCCCCTGAGTTGCCCAGAAGAAAAGTTTTGTGGGAGGATTTGCTTATTTGCTTAGCTGAATAGGTCTGCTTGTTTCCCTATGATATGTTGAGGTATCCAGATCCTTCAAACAGTCTATGTGTGGCAGTGATAGTTCAGCAATGAGTCCAAGGCTTCTCTGGCTGGCCAAAGGGAAGTGGAGACAAAAGCCTTGGATGACTAATCCTAGGGAAGTTCAGTGCACCTCCTTGAGATCTATCTGACAAGAAGGAAATATTTAAGACATATTTTGGACCCACTACTCAAAGATTGCCAGGCTTATAGCATGCTGTTGGGTTTCTGAACAGAGGTGCCCATGCCTTCTGGTCTGTCCTCCTCATGTACAGAATTTCTACAGGCCTATACTTTGGTACAGCTTTATAAAGCTAGGTGTCTAGGCAAATTGTCGGGTTGAGGCAATAGCTACGCCAATTGTCTGGATGGGGCTATACATAACTAAAGACATTTCATTATTTTAATTACACCAAGTTTTCCATTTGTATTGCCTGGGCTAGGGGTTAGAGCCCACAGACTCTTTAAACCCATGATACAAACTGGGTCACCAGACCCCTCACATGCAAGTCCACAAGCTAGGTAATTGGGAAAGGTCCTGGGAGCCATTGGCAGATGACACAAGCTCAGACCTCAGCAGCAGCAGCAGCAGCTTACAGCAGCAGTAGCAGCAGAAACAGCAGCAGCCTCTTGGGTCATCCCCGGGGCACTGGCAGCAACAGCTTGCAGCAACAGTCTCCAGCAGCAGTAGTGGCCTCCTCGTAGTCCCCCAGGGGCATCCTGGGATTGGGAGGCCACGTGGATCAGAGCCACTTATCCTTTATACTTGTCCGTAACCCAGGACACCTGGGTTTACATGCACAATTACATTAGACAATAACCAAGGAACACCTGGGCACATGCATATTTACATCAAGTGCTCGGCAAGATTCTGAATATCTGAGGGGCCCTGATCATTTTCCTTCACTTTCCCTATAAGCTTTCTAGTGCTCACCAAGCACTCTCATATTTCAGTAGTGCTTCTCCCCTGAGGCAAGGCAGGACAGGGTATGTGTTATTGCCCCCTGCTTTTCAAATAGAGGCCTGAGGTTCTAGTAGCTTACCCAGAACAGTGACTGACTACACTGGTAGGGGAATCTCTAGCCCTTCTCTATTAAGATCAGGTAGAATGACATTCACAACTGTCCAATTTTTAAGCCCACCGAGACCAGCCATCAGTAAATTAATTTAATACCTGTATATTTACCACCAACAACATTAGTAGTAATAGCAGTAATACTATTTATTGAGAGCCTACTAAAGTGGCTATATGAATGCATAAATTACAAAACTGAAACTCAGAAAGTCTAGGTGACTGGTTCAGGATCACAGAGAAAATGATGGTCTTAAGGTTTATGCCTAGGTGGCAGGAGTGGGAGGAGGACATTCTGGACAAAAGAATATAGGACAGGTAGAGAGACGGGCTCAGTAAATAGCGATAGTCCAGAGTAGATGGAGAAGAAGGTATATAAGGGGCAATACACTGGAGACTCAAAGATAATAAGTTCAGGAAATGTTAGACCTTATCATTGCCCTGGCTTTACCTTCCCTAACTTGTGGCACCTGGATGTACTCAAGGATACTACCCATCCTTAGTCTCCTGAAGCACCTACTGTCTGAGTAAGACACAGCCAAAACAGAAGACTCATTAGTATAAGAGGGGTCTTAGAATCTGTCACAATTTCCCTATTCTCTGCCCCTCCTCATTAGGAGTCTAAGTGAGTTACACCGTCCATCAGCCTTTAGTGCCTGGACCTCAACCCATGTGCCTAAGGCTCTAATCTTGTTGACTCTTTCCCTGGAGGCACTAGATTTCAGAATGCACCGTTTTGTATGTCTACCACAGATAGGCAAGTCTCCTGGAACCATGAGAGTCTTTTCTTCCTTCACATTAGTTCACTTATTGCTGCATAACTGTAGTAAGAAGCAGGCTCAGCTCTCTTGCAGAGAGATCAAAGAAGACACCCTGGAAATCACCTAATCCCAGATATTTTTAAACAAGCAAACAAACAAAACAAACAGCATTAGAAGAATAATATATAAAGCAGATAAATACAAATGAGAAAACAGACTGAGATAGAAAGTGTAAACAGAGACTTAAAGTCTTAGCCAATCCTTGTATCCTGTTTTTCCCCATGGCTCCACCACCAGTTTGTCTTCTGAGATAATTTAGTTCAACTCTCTGACTTTTCTGATGAGTGAATTAAGGATCAAAAAGGTAACATGACCTGTCAAAAGATGCACAGCTCATTAGTGGCTAAGACAGATAGAAATAATTGGAAGAGATAAGTAAATGTGTGAGTCTTGAATACTATTTATGAATTTCTTTTTTTTTTTTCCTTTTTGTCTTTTTTCGTGACCAGCAACAGGATCGCAACCCTCGGTGTTGCGCCCGCACCTAGCTCAGCCAGTGAGCGGCTGGTCTGTACGTGGGATCCGAACCCTCGGCAGGAGTGCCGCCGCACTCCCAAGCGGCACACTGTAGCAGTGTGCCACCGGGCCAGCCCCTATTTATGAATTTCTTTAAAAAATTCTTATATATTTACTCAATAATCAATTTTTGCTGCTTACATTTCTGGTTTCTGGTTTCTGCCAGCAAATGTCAGCTGCTTTCTTAATACCTTTATAATTTTTATATCTTCTTTACACCTTTATAATTCGTATATCTACTTTCTAAGAGAGGATCATCCCAATTTTTACATAGTAAATAAAAAAATATTACTGGACTTGCTATAAAGAGACACGGACTCAACCTTAGATTTTCTCCAGCTGGCTGGGGAACTTTGACAAGAATTCCTCAGCCTCATTCTCTCTGTATGCAAAATAAGTGGCTGGCAGTGGATGAAAGTTCACATTCCTTCCAACTTAGGGAGTTTTGATTCCATAATTGAAACACTTCTTAAAGAAAGCAGGGCCTGAACTAGACCCAGATGTGTCAGATCTAAATATCCAGAACAGAGAGGGAAAGGTGTTGGTTCACACTCAAGTGTTGCCACATTTTGGTTACATGATTCTAGGCAAAAACTTAACCTCTCTTTGACCATCTGTTTTCTTACACAAGGGCAATTCACAAAAAGTTCATGGAAAAATTTTTATTTTCTTTTAATTGTATTTTTCCATTAACTTTCTGAAGTACCTTCATATTTAAAAAGATTATAATGATCTCCATAGTCCTATAAAGATTAAAGGAAACAAAATATGCAAAGTGCCTAACACTTTTCCTGACACTATAGAGGTGCTCATAAATAGTAGTAAGCCTTATAATTCCAGAGATGGGACACTGCAGTGGTTAGAGAAGGGACTCTTAAGCCTGTCTCCTTGGGTTCAATCACTATCTCTACTGCTTTCTTGCTGCAGGACTTTGGATATTCACTTAAACTTCCTGTTACTCAGTTTCCTCCTCTGTGAAATGGGGACAACAATAGAATGTTCTTCAGAGAATTCTTTTGAGGGTTGAATTATTTATACATGTAAGGCATGGAAAACAGTAAACACTACATATGAGATAGACATTATTAATTTACATTTTTCACATAAATTTCTGCAATGGGAATTCATGCCTACTTTTACACCTATCTCACATATTTGTCATGTGTGGTCAGTAGAATTGGTAATACTCCAAATCAAGCATCTATCTTCTTTGAACCTATGTGTCCAAAGTCACCCTGGAGCATCCTGTGTATTTCTCCCTGCCTTTGAAAATTTATACTATCTTCTAGTGCATCGCTTTGGGGCCCCTATTCTCTTCTTACTCTGTCTTCCAACATTGTGGCTATCTCAAATTTTCTTTTTTAAGAGATGATTGTGGCAGCAACAAAACACTACTTGACCAGCACATTCCCTGGTGACAAGCCCAAAAGAATTGCTGACAATTGCTTGGGCCACATTCATCAATACTGTGGAGTCTATATTGTGCTGTGAGCCTGGGGAACTTAGAATCCTATTGTGCAGATGTAATTAGTTATCAACAACTCTCAGTAACATATACCTCCCCGTTGATTTCTAGTACAATCTCCAGCATATTCATCCATTTATGAATAAGTGAATGAATGAACTCCCAAGGATCAAATGAGGCTGAGGGAGATTAAGCACCCTTCCTGTAACCCCACCAGGAGTCATTCCCTTTTCTTAAATCACTTCAGTTCTCCAGACTCATCTCCCTTTTACTTAACAATCATTTATGTTCTGCAACCTTCTGAGGTTCTGCCCTTCTAATCTTCCTTAGGGCAGAGCTTCCTAACAAATATAGTTATCAGGTAAGCAAAGAACCAATCTTTCTGCCCCTCACTCTTTGAGTAACCAGATAGAGCCTGAAGAAACCGTACCGTGAGCGGTTTGCAGTGGTCAGAAACCAGCCTTTCTGTTCACTTCAGTATGTCATACAAATATTGTCACTGTTGTACTTGATGGGAAAAGAAATGGGAAGAAATGTACCAATGTGACTCATTGGGCTGTGCTATAGACTGAATGTCCATGTCCCACCAAAATTCATAGGTTGAAATCTAACCCCCAGTCTGATGGATGATATATGGAAGATGAATAAGTCATGAGGACAGAGCCTCATGAAGGAATTAGTACCCTTATAAAGAAGACCCTGGAAATTTCCCTCACCCTTTCTGCCACATGATATTATAGGAAGAAGGCAGCCATCTGTGAACCAGAAAGCAGGCCCTTACCAAACCCTGAATCTGTTGGCGCCTTGATCTTGGACTTCCAGCTTCTAGAACTGCGAGAAATAAATTTCTGTCATTTATAAGCTACCCGTATGTGGTAGTTTGTTATAGCAGCTGAACAGACTAAGCATATATAAATACACACACACACATTATGTATATACATACACACACATACATATTCAGATCACAAACTGAGGTAGCATCAAAGCTAACATTCCTTTATCTAGAATGGTCATATAGTTTAACATTCAAGTAAAGCCAGATATTTTTAAGAAAGAAACAGGCCAAAGGGATACCTGCACTCCCATGTTTATTGCACCTCTATTGACAATAGCTAACAGTTATAGCAAGGTTGCAGGATGCAAGAGTAATATATAAAAGTCAATCGCTTTCATATATACCAGCAATAAAAATTGGAATTTGAAATTAAGAATACAATGGCACTTACATTAGCATGCAGAAAAATAAAACACATGTATAAGTCTAACAAAATATATACAATATCTATGTGAGGAAAACTACAAGATTTTGATGTAAAAAAATCACAAAAGAACCAACCTAAATGTCCATTGATAGATGACTGGATAAGGAAATTGTGGTATATATACACGATAAAATACTACTCAGACATAAAAAAAGAATGAAATTCTACCATTTGCAGCAATGTGGATGAACCTGGAAAAAATTATTCTAAGTAAAACAACCCTGGTGTAGAAGGATAAATAGTGCATGTTCTCACTTATAATTGGGAGGTGAATCCATAAATAAATGAACAATTGAGACAGAGAGAAAGAAAGAAAGAAAGAAAGAAAGAAAGAAGTAACAATCACAGTAATATGTTGAACTTTTAGAAAACTAGAGGTGGAATAAGTGAAGGAAGGAAGAGACGGAGCGGGCTAATGAGGAATCAGTCAATGGACACAAAGAATGATTGCGTATTATAATGAAGAATAAGCTTACTATACTGATCTAACCTCCACACGTTGTACACAATTATTGAAAATCAATGTTGTACCCCACAGGTATGTATAATAAAAAAAAGTAAAATAATAAAAAATGAGTATACAATTTTAAAAAAAGAATGAAACAGGGCACTGTTAATACTTATCCTGGGAAAACATGCATTAAGCAGAACTCTCTGCTTAATGTGTTTGTTTCAATAGAAAATATAACTGCGTTATTAAAAAAATCAAAATAATTCATAAAAGGCATTTGGAAAAGTGTTTCTCCAACACCCAAGCCCATTTACTTCTTTCTACCCCCTACCAACCCCCATCCTCACAATAGGAAACAACTTCATTAGTGTTCCCTGAAATTCTCCAGTGTTCCCTTATGCAAAAACAAGCAAATATAAATATTCTTATATGCCCTGTGGGAATCTTCCCATATCACTGTGGAAGGTGCCTCCTCATTCTGGTAAACAGCTCTGTGGTGGTCCATTGTTTGGTGAATTTAGCCATCTGCTATTGAAGGGCTCTTGTGTTGCTTCTAGTCTTTTGCTATTATAACCAGAACCAAAATGAATAACCTTGTGTATACATCATTTTGTATATATGTGCATACATATCTGCAAGATAAGGTTTTAGAAATGAGATTACTGCATTCTATCACAATTTAATGTGTAGTTTGCTTAAGCACCACTAGCTTTTCATCCAAAGTGTGCTATTTTGTACTCTTATAAGCAGTGTATGAAAATGTCTGTTTCTTTGAGGCCTCTCCACCAAAGTGTGTTTTTAACACTCTGATCTCTGTCAATCTGAAAACTGAGGAAAGTATCTTAATATAGTATAAAATTGCATGTACCTTATTTTGAGTTAGGTTGAATATCTTTTCTTATGTGTAAATGCAACTGCTGTTTTATAAATACCTATGTTGGGGTCTTTCTTCCTCATGCTAACTTAAGGGTCTTGAGGAAAAGGACTGTTTTATGTATCGCATACTTTCCCTAGTGTGAAGTGTGGGAAATAGAAAGTGTTTAATGAATATATTTAATAAATTAATAACAGAATTTATGTGATATTCCCTCTCCTCAAACTATTTTAGCTGTACTTTATGTCACCTTTTCTAACTGTGGATCACATTTTTCTCTTGGAAAACAATTTTACACACACATATGCTTATAATATAGAATATTTAGATGAAAAAATTAAAGGTCACTTATAAAATTATTTTACAACAATTATTCATCTATTTCTTTATAGTTATTTCCCATAACATAGGCTTTTTTACATTTAGCAATCAGATACAATGTTGACACTTTTAAAATTCTGAAATCCTTCTTTTTTCACTTAACATTCTAACATTCTTAGCTGTCTCTCTTGCTAAATCATGAATTTCCTGATAGAAGCATCAGACATTGTCCTTTTCTCTTGCTCCATTTCTTTTTTTTTTTTTTTTTTTTTTTTTTTTTTTTTTTTTTTTTTTTTTTTTTTTTTTAAAA
>NW_007737136.1:31695-54627 GCF_000696425.1 Galeopterus variegatus
GCCCGCACCGCGCTCAGCCAGTGAGCGGGAACCGGTCTCCACATGGGATCCTAACCCTCAGCGGGAGCGCCGCCGCGCACCCAAGCGGGGCACTCTCCAGTGCGCCACCGGGCCGGCCCCTCTTGCTCCATTTCTAATACAGAGTAAATGTTAATTGTGCACTCTACTGGAAGTGAATGTCGTAAAAAGAGAAACAATTTCCTTATTTAAGTAAGGCCTAAACTTGGAATACTTCAATTTTTATTTTTGTCTTATGCTTTTAAATCACAAACACCTCGTTCATATAGAATGCTAATCTTTTGGCATATGTTTCTGCATTAATTTTGGCTTGTGTATATGGTATTTGTGCCACATTGATTGTTTTCTGAAGGTAAACACACAGCCTTTATAACATATTCTTTTAATGCCAAACAAGAGTCATAAGCAACTGGGCTCCACAAAGCATGAGGGAAGTCTGCCCCAGAATACGTATTATAAAATCCACAAATCTGCAAATTAGGGATGTTTTGGTGTTTGGGACTGTGAGAAAAGGAGTAATTTTGTGAAGTAGCAGTTGAAACCATCCATCCTGCAGAGAGGTCAGGTATTTCAGATTAAGTGGAATCTTGGTTTAGGGCTGGAAAAGACTGAATGAGGACTTCCAGTAGCCAAGCATCTGAGAATTGTTTACTCAAGGAGGGAGTCTTTCAATCCCAAGGCTACATTGTTTTCTAAAATAAAACTCCCCAAGCCAATTATCATCTTTTCCTGTTGTTTAAACAATTTGAGTTCTTTCAGGAAGTTTTCCTGGTTGAGCTGAGGAGACTTTAAGAATGAAACTGGGCACTATTAATAGTTATCCTGGAATAATGTGCATTAAGCAGAACTCTCCTGAGCAAACAAGGATATATGACTACATCATGTCACTGTATTGACATGTATTTTTCAAGTTAATGGTTTCCTCCAAGTTTATGTGATGTGTTCAAATATTTCGTGGTTAATGTTCTGATACTCAATTTAAATTTGCTGTTATCTTGTTCTTTGGCCCCGATTTCTAAATATTAACCACATTTCTAATTATGAATGATGCACATTTATTACTCTCCAGTGGATGCTTTCAATCTATGATTTATGTGGCCTCTGTATCCATACAGTACGTGCTTATGTATAGTGCCCAGTCAAGGTCAGAGTTCATATGCTGATTTAGGACTTTTATGAAGATGATGCTGATAGTGATGATGAAAAACTGAATAAGCATCATTTGGATGTTGCATATAGCAATAATATATAAATACTGGTGGTGGTGATTCAGAACAGTGCTTGACACATGGTAGGTATTTTACAATGATTAAATCAACGAATAAATGATAGTGAACATGGTGGTGGTAGTAGTGTTGGTTACTGTCATGGATATGGAGATAGTCAAAGCAGAGGTAATGATGCTGCTGATCTTTCTCATACCATGGTGAGGTTAGTAGTAGGCAAACTGATGATTTACTCCTCACTGGTCACTTGGCTCACCTTATTAGAATAAAAGAGATGAAGCTGATTGAGAAGTATCTCTGGAAAGAAATTTTTAAGAAGATGAATCTCACTTCCCAGATACTCAAGGTGCTATCTTCCACATATGCAGAAGGATATGCAAGTTGGATGGTCTTCCTTCATGAGTAGCTGTAGGGAACTTGCAAAACTTCTTGTGGAGCACAGGAGCAGTGTCTCCCTGGGATTACCCAACCGTGAGGGGTGCAGAGGTAAGAGAAGTCAGGTGGTCTGCTTCACTTCCCTGCACCCAACTTCCTGCCCCAGGGGAACCTTTACTGAGAGCAGTCGCTTAGCAACTCCAGGGAACATAAGCAAGGAGCCCCTGGGAGGCCAGTGTTTCCAGGAACATTATATATACGTAGGGGATTGTCTAGGGGTAGAAAGGATGCTGAGGAGGAGGCTACCAGTTCTAATGTTATCAAGACAGACAGGTAACGGGCAGGGTTGGTGCAGAAGAGATAAGAGCAACTGAAGAAGAGAACTAGGAGAGAGCTTTGACCTTTCCCATGTGAGGCCTATGAGGATGTGGGAGGAAAACTCAAGGAACATTGGTATTGATGTCTGCCAAAACAAGAATACTTTTAAAAATTACTTTAGGGAAAAATAAATTATCTCTGTTGTAAAAGCGTCAGAAACAACTGTTTAAATCTTTTTTATCTAGAGAAGAGGAAGCTGAGGTTAAGTGAGACGTTACTTAACCCCACGTGCATTGTCGGTTAGTGGCAGAGCAAAGCCACACAGTCAAATCTCTGGCTGCAGAGAAGGCTCCTTCTGGTATCCTACCGGGCTTTTCTCTTGAGGGGTTCTGACCTCATGGTTTTCCTCTTTGAGAATTCCTGGCACGCATCTCCTTTTGGTATCATCTTTAAAAGATACAGTGTGTCTGTCAGAATTATCATCAGGCACCATGAACCTGACCTTTTAGTGATTGTCTCCAGAGCTTCTGCATTTCTTTCACTTTTCATTTTTTATTTTTCTAGTCCTAACCAGAATAGTCTATAAGGTCCAAGGAGGCTTCATAAAAGAGGCTTCAACAGTCACTTTTAAGAAATGACTTTTCACTTTTCTCCAGAGCCCAATATTGCTGGTTACTTGGTCATTGGAACTATAAGAGAGATAGTGATGGTAATTTTCTATCTCTCCTGTCATTCGATGGTGGGGTAGGGAAGAAATTCGGTTGCCTCAGTCTCTGTAGCCCATTGTTTTAACTTAGTAAGGATTAAACTGGGATCAGGAGCATTCGTTCCTAGTTCCAGTCCTGTCACCATCAGACTCCAGGACATGGAGTCAATCATTGCTACCTTTGAGACTGCAGTTCCTCTATTGCAAAGTGAGGAACATTGATTAGATAGTTTCCCAATTTCCTTTCTGGTTCTCACATTTGATGTCCTTGACACTGGGAAATTTTTCTGAATGCAGGAAGAAGCTTGTAGTAGTTTATCTTCTATTTTTATTCTTTGTTTCTAGTAATTATGGATCATTTCAACCATACCTGGAGCCAGAGTTTCATCCTTGCTGGTCTCACTCCCAGTGGGACCCTACAGCCTCTTGCCTTCCTGGGGACACTCTGTATCTATCTCCTCACCCTTGCAGGGAACATTCTTATCATCATCCTGGTTCAGGCAGATTCTGGACTGTCCACACCCATGTACTTCTTTATCAGTGTCCTCTCCTTTCTGGAGCTCTGGTACATCAGCACCACGGTGCCCACGCTGCTACACACCATGCTTCATGGATGCTCACCCATCTCATCAACTATGTGCTTTCTCCAGCTGTATGTCTTCCATTCTTTGGGCATGACTGAATGCTACCTGTTGGGTGTCATGGCACTGGACCGCCACCTTGCCATCTGCCGCCCCCTGCACTACCATGCACTCATGAGCAGACGGGTACAGCTGTGGCTAGCTGGGGCCCCTTGGGTGGCTGGCTTCTCAGCTGCACTTGTGCCAGTCAGTCTCACCGCCACTCTGCCCTTCTGCTTGAAAGAGGTGGCCCATTATTTTTGTGACCTGGCACCACTAATGCGGTTGGCATGTGTGCACACGGGCTGGCATGCTTGGGCCCATGGAGCAGTGATTGGTGTAGCCACTGGATGCAATTTTGTGATAATTTTGGGACTCTATGGAGGCATCCTGAAAGCTGTTCTGAAGCTGCCCTCAGCTGCCAGCCGTTCCAAGGCCTTCTCCACCTGTTCCTCTCACATCACTGTGGTAGCACTATTCTTTGCTTCTGCCTTCACAGTATATGTTGGTTCACCTGGGAGTCAAACCAAAAGCACAGACAAGATTATTGCCTTGATCTATGCCCTTTTTACTCCTTTCCTCAATCCCATCATCTATACCCTTCGCAACAAGGAGGTAAAGGAGGCTGTGAGAAGAGTCACTGAAAGGATCAGGACTGTTTTGAGGGAGCCTTGATGATCTCTACTTGTCATAACCCAGATTCTTGGTAACTGAGAATTAGCTGGTTGTTTATACAGTCATCTGGTCAGAATCCAAGTAAATGACAATGAAAGAATCAATAGGAGCATTAGTCGAACATGCTGCAAACACCTACTCTGGGATTGATCAAAGTTGAAACATGGAGAGAGAAAGGATTTATGGTCTCTGATTTCATCCCGAGCTAAAGGGAAAAAAAATTTCACAAAGAAGGAAAAAAGAGGAACACAGAGAAAGCATTTCAGCTTACAGAGATAGCACAATACTGCAAGAAATAATATAAACTAAAGCTATATGAGGAGGCTCTAGTCAAGATAGAATACCTGGAGAAATGTTGAAAAGGTGGAAAACAAGATTGGCAAACGGGATACTAAAAAAGATAAAGGATAAAGGATAAAGGATAGCTTGTGTTAGTTTTCAGGTGTAGAGCAGTAAGCTATGGGCAGAAAGCTTATCAGTTGTTGGAATCCAGTGGTCCTGGGTTATCACGTGACCAAAGGTAGCTTAATGGAGGAAATAACTATCAGGGCAGGTGGCTGGAAGCTACAGATGATAACTTGCCCTCTTATGGAGCAAGAGTAGGGAGGTGAAGTTGTTGTCTTCGTACTCTTCCAGTATCATGGAACGCACCTTAGAAATTGTCTGGAGCCATAAATTAAAAAAAAAGAAAAGAAAAAATGAAAACAAGCAACAAATAAACTAAAAGCTTTTCAAGTTTTATATATAAAGTACACACATACAAAGTGGAAAAGAAATTGAAATAGAAAGAAGAGATAGAGACCTGTAGCTCAGATTACACCTTATCACCTCTGTTCTCAAGCTCCGCCATTGCTTCTTCTGCTGAGCAGAGTTTCAAAATTATTCAATAAACTCAAACTCCATACTGTAATGATTTGTAAATTCTGGGCCAAATACCTGCAAAAGGATGGTCAGATAATTAGCGATAAAAACAGAATCAAAAAACTAGGTACTGTATGGGTCTTGAATATTCTTCATTTTTTAAATTCTCATATATCTCATTGCTAAAAAATCAACGCAATTTTTTTTGGTATTTCTGCCCTATGCCAGAAATAGTAACAACTGCTTTCAAATATGTTTTTAAATTTAATCTTCATAATATCCCACTGAAGAAGATGGAATTATCCCAATATTTGCATAATGAAATTAGAGATATTTCTGGACTTTCAGTAAGGAGGCATGGATTCAATCCTAGACCCACTCCAGCTGGAAGTGGAGCACTTGACAAGAATTCTTTAGCCTCATTCTCTTTTCTGCAAAATGAGTTCCTGGCAGTGGATGAATGCTTACATTCCCTCCAACTTAGGGAGTTTTGATTCTGTGATTGCACAACTTCTTAAAGAAAGCCAGGCCTGAACTAGGCCCAGCTGTGTAAGATCTGAATATCCAGAATAGAGAGGGAAAGGTGTTGGTCCAAATTCAAGTTTTGCTCTCTTTTGCTTTTATTTCCTGGGCAAAAAATATGACCTCTCTCTGACCTCAGTTTTGTTTTTCTTAAAAAATAAATCTTTAACAAAGTGTTCTAAAGATTAAATGAAATAACACATGCTAAGATTCTATTAAGCAATTAGCCTTATTATCCAAGAGAGGGCAGTGGGGCAGTGTAGTAGCCTGAGTTTAAACATTAATTCTACTTGTTGTGTGACCTCAGGGAATACAATGGACTTTCTTATGCCTCGGTTTCCTTATACATAAAATCGGGACAATAATAGAACCTTAAGCACTGTATAAGTAATAATCATTACTACTCCAAAGTTTTTCTACATATATTTCTGCAGTGGGAATTTATTTCCTTAAGAATGCTTAGTTTTACACATATCTTACATCTTCATTACGTGTGGAGTCAGTAGAACTGGTAACATTCAAAATGAAGCATCTCCTTTCTGAGATAAGTATCCAAAGTCATCTTTGCAAAACCTGTGTAGTACTCCTTGCTTTCATAAGGTGTATGCTGTTTTCCTAAATGCAAGGTGCAGGGCTCCATTCTGCTAGCCTGCTAAGCTTGTTGCATTTGGGCTTCTGTCCTGTCTCTCCTTGTGCACTTCACATCATTCACACTACTCTTTTTGCAGGAGTAGTTGTGGGCATGATCTCCATTATTTTCTGTGGTAGCACTAAAAAATGGCTGGAAACTGCTTGTCCTTACAATGCCTTGGGTCACATTAATTAGTAGCTCTGCGGGTCCCTATCTTTGTGGCATCTATCCTGTGAGGTGAGCCTGGGAAACTTACAATCCTGTTGTGCAAACATAAGTAGTCATCTAACAACTCAAGGCAGCATATATCTCACTACTGATTTCTTGCATAATGCTTGGTATCTATATGTATTTGAAGAAATGAATGAATGAATTAATGGACAAGCTCCTAATAGTCAAACGAGTGTGATGGATATTAAGTACCCCTTCTATAATGCCACCAGTAAGTAATCTCTTTCTTAGATCCATTCATAGCTCCAAACTCCCTTTGCCTTTCATTCTCTATCTTTTCCTCTTTTGAAACTTCTGTGGGTCTTTCCCCTTAGAATATATGCTTTACATCATCCTTAGTGCAGAACTTCCCAGCAGAGGTAAGTACTAGGTGTAATGAGTTACAGAGTCCTTGCCCATAAAACATACCTTTTAACCTAAATAAAAAACAGAGAGGGGATCTCTAAAAGAAATTCTGTCATTTGCAGCAACATGGATGAACTTAGAGAAAATTATGTTAAATGAAATAAGCCAGGCACAGAAAGAGAAATACCACATGTCCTCACTCATAAGTGGGAACTAAAATAAATAAAGAGAAGAAAATAAAGAAGAGAGAAAGAAACAGTTTAAAATTAAAAAATAAAAATAGAAAAAAGAAGAACAGAACTGTGGTTATTAACAAAAGTGGGAGGAGAGGGAGGTTAGTAAGAAATTAGTTAAGGGTCACAAAGATTGATTATGCTTCGTAAACATGAGTATACTAATTATATTGATTTGATTAAGAAAATTATTTTATTCGAGAATAGAGCTTTGCAAGGGGAATATGTGTGCCATAGCAAACTCTGAGTGTATTCAGGGAGGTAAAGGAAGACAAAGAGTTTTAAAGGAAAAGTGATGGGTTGATTTCTGGATTCTCTATTCTGTTCCAATGGTGCATATGTCTATTTTTATGCCAGTACCATGATGTTTTGGTTACTATAGTTTTGTAGTATAGTTTAAAGTTAGGTAGTGTTATGCCTCCAGCTTTATTTTTTTGCTCACATTGCTTTGGCTATTCGTGGTCTTTTGTTATTCCATATGAATGTTAGGATTTTTATTTTTCAATTCTGAGAAAAATGTCATTGGAATTTTGATTCAATTGCATTTAATCTGTAGATCACTTTGGATAGTATAAACATTGTCCTAATGTTAATTCTTCCAGTCCAAGAGCATGGGATGTCTTTCCATCTTCTTGTGTCCTCATTAATTTCTCTCAACAGTGGTTTGTAGTTCTCATTGTAGAGGTTTTTCACATCCTTGGTTAACTTTATTACTAGGTATTTTATTTTTTTGGTGACTATTGTAAATGGGCTAGCTTTCTTGATTTCTTTTTCTGCTAGTTCATTGGAGTATAGAAATGCTACTGATTTTTACAGTCATCTGATCTTTGACAAAGGCACCAAATGTACACACTGGGGAAGAGACTGCCTCTTCAGCAAATGGTGTGGGAAAACTGGATATTCATATGTAGGAGAATGACACTAGACCTGTACCTCTCACCATATACCAAAATCAACTCAAAATGGATTAAAGAATTGAATATACATCCCAAAACAATAAAACTCCTTAAAGAAAACGAAGGGGAAACACTCCAGGAAGTAGGAATGGGTACAGAGTTCATGAATACAATGCCAAAAGCACAGGCAACCAAAGGAAAAATAAATGAATGGGATTATATCAAACTAAAAAGCTTCTGCACAGCAAAAGAAACAATTAACAGAGTGAAAAGACAAGCAACAGAGCAGGAGACAATATTTGCAAAATATATATCTGACAAAGGATTAATATCCAGAATATGAGAGGAACTCAGACAACTTAGTAAAAACACAAACAACCCAATTAAAAAATGGGCAAAGGAGCTGAATAGGCATTTCTCAAAGGAAGGTACACGAATGGCCAACAGACGCATGAAAAAATGCTCAACTGCACTCAGCATTTGGGAAATGTAAATCAAAGCCACTTTGAGATACTATCTCATCCAGTTAGGATGACTAATATCCAAAAGACTGAGAATGATAAATGCTGACAAGTTTGCAGAGAAAAAGGAACACTCCTTCACTGTTGGTGGGACTGCAAAATGGTGAAGTCTTTATGGGAAATGGTATGGACATTCCTCAAACAATTACAGATAGATCTACCATATGACCTAGTATTCCACTGCTGGGTATATACCCAGAGGAATGGAAATCATGATGTTGAAGGGATACCTGTACTCTCATGTTTATTGCAGCACTATTCACAATAGCCAAGAGCAGGAACGAGCCTAATGCCCATCATCGGATGAGTGGATACGGAAACTGTGGTATATCTACACAATGGAATACTACTCTGCTATAAAAAGAAAGAAATGCTACCATTCACAGCAACATGGATGGACTTAGAGAAAATTATATTAAGTGAAATAAGCCAGGCATAGAAAGAGAAATACCAGATGTTCTCGCTTATTTGTAGGAGCTAAAAGTAAATAAATAATTAAATATACAAACAAATAAATAGTGCAGGGGAAAAGGCACAGCAAACACAATTCCTTGAACTTAAGACAAATGAACAGATATGATATTGATGGGGGAGGGGGAAAAGGGAGAGGGGAATGGAGGCATTGGTAAAGGGACACAAAAATCAACTACATTGTATATTGATAAAGTAAAATAAAAAATAATTATTGGAAAAAAAGACAGTAGTCTATTAACAGAACAAGAAAATTAAGTGTTAAGTTGCTTGAGTGAAGGCCTCTGAACCATAAGAAAATTTTGTTCTTTTCACAGTGCTCCATCTTTCACTTGAAGAGATCTGGAAGGCTCCACAAAGATAAAACCTAGTAAGAGTTGTCTATGGGAGGGATTATTTTGCTAGGGAAATTCTCTTAATTATGTTTGATTGATGTCTTATAATTTGTTTTACTATTTTCTTTTAGTAATTCATTCTAATTAGAATGTTTCTTTAAATTAGAAAGCTTTCATGCAAAAGGTAGCACTGTATAGTTGTGATTTTGTGACCTTAAAACAGAAGACAATATGTAATATTGATACAAAAGAAAAATAAAGCATTTTACATATCACTTATTTAGAAAGTAAACTAATTAAAGGCAAAAAAAAACCTCACAAAAAAACAAAAAGACATATTCACAGGCATTAGCATAGCAAGAATCCAGGATAAACTGCTTTGTTTATTTGAAATACTCAAGGTTCTAATATTTGGGGGAACAAGAAGACAGGGTAACCTGTTATTTGGGGGTTTTCTAAGCATGAGCCCCTCCCCCCATATTGGAAGCAAAGTGTCTTTGTTTCTACTGAAGCGATAATTCTAATCAATTTTATGGTCATAAATATTTAATTCCAAATCGATGTCTTTGGAGTCAGACAGACTTGGGTTCAAATCCCAGAATTACCATTAAATGGCAGCATGAGCTCAGACAAGTTGCTTAACCTCTGTGAAAAGCACAGTCTCTTCATTCATGAAAATGGGGGTAAAAATACCTCACTTGTTTCTTTTTTATAGATTAAAATACAGGTAAGCACCGAGCGCAGAGCTTGACACATTAGGAGTATTCCGTCAAAAAGAGATGGTTTTCTCTTGCCCAAAGCAGTACTTCCTCAGACTGCCCAAGTACCTCAGGGAATATGAAAATTAAAGGTGAGAAAATTGACTCTGTTGGTCCTGGGTGCCTGGAATTTCTCCACTAAACTTGGAAGATCCCCAGAAGACTTGAGTGGGGGCAGGTGTCAAACTCCAGCTGCCTTTTACCACAATCTGGGTAAATGTGTGTATATGAAATAGCACCACGGTTGCCCTCAAATCAATCTGCAGCAAAATGAGAAAAATGAAGACAGTGTAATACATTTTTCATAAAGCTAAATTTACTTTACTTAAAAGACTATCATTTATTCTAAGATAGTGTCCTTCCTAATGTTTTTAACAAAATAAAACAATGCTAAAAAAAAAGAATAAATAAAGGAATAGTGATAGGGTATTACATAATTGTTTTGGGATAATTATCCTTGGCTGCAGGATCAATAACAAGGATGACATCAGTCTGAGTTTGGACAGGTAGTTGCTGTGCAGATGTCCTTGCACATGTATTTTACTTCTAAGGTTGAAGTGGCCTCTGTGCAAGGTTTTGTTTTTCCAGAGTCCTTTGTCATATTTATCAGACATAAGTGCATGAGAATCCCCCCCTTTTTGTCATGCTCTATTTGTCAGGGGTTTTAGTACATGTAACTTCATCTGATGGATAATCAGACCATTGATAATCTGTACCATCATTAATGCTAACATTTCATTACCTAAAATGTGTATATAGTTTAAAATCCAAACCCAAGTACATTAGAAAGCAAAAGGAGGTGTTTTTAATAACTACTCTAGGATATTAGGTATAAACAAGAGTTGTCTTGGGAAGAAAAGGACATATGACCATAGTATATCACTTACATAGTTTAAAAAAAATTAAAAATAATTTTTGGCTTCAATAAATAATACACCTAAAGGGTTCAAAAATGAAAGCAGTCTAAAAGGATTTGCTTAAAGAAGTTTTGCTTCAACTCCCCAATCGATCTTCTCCTTTCCATTCCTCACCCCACCCTGATGGGAGACCATCTTTAATAGTTTTTTCTGTATAATTACAGCGATTTTTTTCTGCAAAATCCGGAAGTATGAATATTTTATAATCCCACGTTCTTATGCATAAGACCCCATACTGTCCTTTCTTCTATCTTTATTTTTATTTTTCTTAATAGTAATCTTGCAGAGAGTCCCTTCTCATTTTAAAAATAGCTCCACAGTATTGCATTGTATAATTTAAGTATAGATACTCCCTGAGTTATGACGGAGTTATGTTCCTATAAACGCATCATAAGTGGTAGATATCACAAGCTGAAAAAGCATTTAATATCCTGATAAACCCATCATAAAGTCTAAAACTCATTGAGTTGAACCCTCATAGATTGGGGACCATCTGTAGTCCCCTACTGAAGTTGTACTATGTAGCTTCCAGTCTTTGGCTACCAAAAACAAATCTACAATGCATACCCTTGTATATACATCATTTTATGTACGTGCATACAAATTTCTAGAAGTGAGATTCCTGGGTCATAGTGCCAATATACATGTAATTTGAGTAAATATCTAAATTCTTCTTGAAAGGTATTCTGCTATTTAATTCCTGTACCAATAGTAAATGAAAGTGTGTTTTCCCATAGCGACTTCAATAAAATGTGTTTCCATAATCTTTGAATCTTTGTAAATATGAAAATTGAGAAATGGTATCTCATTGTAGTTTTAAGTTTCAAATTTATCTTATTATGTATGAGGCTGAATGTTTTTCTTATATTTGAAAAACGTAGACCTTTCAATATAATAGGTTGATTTGAAGGGTCTGTCTCCCCCTACTGTGCAGTAAATATCTTGCAGGAAGGGAGAATGTTTTATGAATCTCATTTTCCCCAGTTCCTAGAATAAAGCCTACGGTATAAAAGATATTAAAAAATACATTAAATAAATAAATAAATGATTGTGTTTTCCCCTATTTCTCACATTTTTTAGTTGCACTTGATATCATTTTTCTAACCTTTAAATCATGTTTTTCAAATGTATTGCATACAAATATAACACATTTAAAAGGTTAAAGGAATATAATTTTATTATTTATTTATTTATTTTTTCTGACGGGCAAGGTGATTGCAAACCTTGGTACAGTGTTGCCTGTGCCACACTCAGCCAGGGAGTGCACTAGCCATCCCTATATAGGGTCCGAACCTGCAGTCTCAGAGCTAACAGCGCCACACTCTCCAGAGTGAGCCACAGGGCCGGCCCTAAAAGAATACAATTTTAAAACAACTTATAATCTTATTACTTCATAAATTATTATCTATTCATTTGTAATTTCTAATAAATATCGGCTGTTTTTTCTAAATATTAGCAATGATATTGTGAATTTTTGAACATGTTGAATCCTGCTTAAGTTTTTTAACATAGGTAATTTTAGATGTCATCTTTCTCTTTAAATCATGATTTACTTGGTGGAGTTATTAGAACTTGCTCTTTTTTCCATTCCTGATACAGAATAAATGCTAAGTAAGTACTCTAGTGACAGGTGATGGCATGAAAGAAAAGGAATAACTCTCTTGGCTATGCAAGAACTCTGCTTGGAAGCCTTAATCCTTTAGTATTTATTTCTGCATTAAATAATTCTACACAATGTCTACAATTGCTGTGCTCAAGTATTTATGTCACACTGACAGCCTTCTGAGAGATAGTGCATGAGCACTGTAATCTACTTGGTTCATGACAAGCCATCTAGATATACAACTGGGCACTACAAATAATTAGGGAAGTCTGACTCAGAGTCTGGCTCACAAGGAGGAATGTAGAAGTAGCAATGTGATGTGATATACGGAGTAATAAAAATAGTATAAAAATGGCCACTCTGGCTACAGCACAATTATTCATTTAAAGAGTCTGGATATATGGCTAATCTATACAGATCCATTGAGAAAAAAATAAAAACAAGGGGTGTTTGGTGTTTGGAACTGTGGGAGATGCAGTAAATTAGTGAAGGCAGTTGTAACTTCATCCTGTAGAAAAGTCAAATAATTCATAGGAAGTAGGATGTAGGCTAATTGCTGGTTAAGATTGAATGATACTCAGATTGTCCAAATTCTAGGGGGACTCTTCCAATCCTGAAGTTACACTGGCATTCTCAGAAGAAAATATGTTTCTTTCCTTTGGATCAAAAATCTCCAGCTCCTAGGGGAAGCTTTCCCAATTTGACTCATAACATTCCATTTTTTACTTTTGTTTAATGTGATTTACTTGTTAATATTTTATTGTTACCTCCTTCTCTTAAATTTAATTAAGCAATTGCCATTAACATTGTGAAAATTGCCATACTACCCAAAATGATCTACAGGTTCAATACAATCCCTGTCAAAATACCAAAGACATTCTTCACAGAAATATATATATATATGTAAAAATCTAACATTCATATGGAACAGCCAAACACCCCATATAGCCAAAGTAATCCTGAGAAACAAACAAACAAACAAATAAATAAATAAATAAAAGCAGAAGGCATGACACTTCTTGACTTCAAACTATACTACAAAGCTAGTGTAACCAAAACAGCATGGTACTGGAATAAAAACAGACAGATCAATGGAACAGAATAGAAAACCCAGAACTCTACCAACATACTTACAACCAACTGATTTTTGATAAAAGCACCAAGAACATACATTGTGCAAAAGACTGCCTCTTCAATAAATGGTACTGGGGAAATTGGAAATCCATATGTAGAAAAATGAAACTAGACTGGTATCTTTCACCACATATCAAAATCAACTCAAAATGGATTGAAGACTTAAATAAAGACCTGAATCTATAAAAATCCTAGAAGAAAACATAAGGGAATCACTTCAGGATATAGGACTGGGCAAAGACTTTATGAATATGACCCCAAAAGCACAGGCAACAAAAGAAAAAATAAACAAATGGGATTATATGAAACTAAAAACCTTCTGCACAGCAAAAGAAACAAGTAACAGGAAAAGACGACCTATGGAATGGGAGAACATATTTGCAATCTATGCATCTGACAAAGGATTAGTATCCAGAATGTACAAAGAACCCAAACATCTCAACAGTAAGAAAACAAGTAACAAGATTAAAAAATGGGCAAAGGAGATACATAGACATTTCTCATATGAAGATTTACAAATGCCTCATAGACACATAAAAAATGCTCACCATCACTCACATCATTCACGGAAATGTGAATCAAAACCACACTAAGATATTATCTCACCCCAGTTAGACTGGCTATTATCAAAAAGACAGAGAATAACAAATGCTGGCAAGGATGTGGAGAAAGGGGAACCCTCCTATACTGTTGGTGGGATTGTAAATTAGTGCAGCCATTATGGAAAACAGTATGGAGGTTTCTCAAACAACTACAGATAAACTGCCCCATGACCAAGCAATACCATTCCTAGGTATATATCCAAAGGAATGTAATCATCATGTTGAAGGAATATCTGCATTCCCATGTTTATTGAAATGCTATTTGCAAAAGCCAAGAGTTAGAATCAACGTAAGTGCCCATTGACAGATGACTGGATAAGGAAAATGTAGTATATATACCCAATGAAATACATACTACTCTGCCATAAAAAGAATTAAATTTTGCCATTTGCAGAAACATGGAAGAACTTAAAGAAAATTATGTTAAGTGAAATAAGCCAGGCACAGAAAGAGAAATACTGCATGCCCTCACTCCAAAGTGGGAGCTAAAATAAAGAAAAAAAGAAAAGGAAGAAAGAAACAGAGAAACAAAGAATCACAATAATACATTAAATTTCAAAATCAAAAGAAAAAAGAAAAGAACTGTGGTTATTAGATGTGAGAAAGGGGGAGGGGGATGGAGGTTGGCAAGAAACTAGTTAAGGGTCACAAAGATTGATTATGTTTGGTAAGCTAATTATCCTGATTTGATTAGCACATATTGTACACATGTATTGATACTAGATTCTGTACCCCACAAATATATATAATCAATTATGTTTTAACAAAAAAATAAAGAAAAAAAACAAGTCATGCTGCTCTTTAAAGAAAAAAAAAGTTAACAACTCCTTTGTCCCCACCTCTGATTCAGAAAAATAAAATTACATTTGGTTAAATGAGTGATTCAAATACCTTACTTTCAATGGATAAATGTTAGTATTTTGTTGTTTATCTTTACTCCATACCTATCCAACTACATACTCACAGATACTACTTACCTGAGTTCAGAGCTCAGAAGCTAGTACCAGGAATTTTGATGAAAATATTAAGGATATTCACATAAATAAAAATGAACAGGAAAAAGTGGATTAGTCCCATGAGAATGACAGTTGTAGTCGTGTAAGTAATGGTAGTAACACTGGTGATGGAGACTTAGAACAGAGAATTAGCTATTCAATAAGCAACAATTGGAACAATGAATAAATGATAGTGGACACAGTGAAGGTAGGGGTGGAGGTGACAATAACAGAGGTAGAGATGATCACCAAAAACTGATGGTGGTGACCATGTTGATTGTGCTTGTATGGTGGTGAAGCTAGTAGTGACGGATGAGAAATCTTGCAAAAATAATTTTTAAGAAAATGGATCTCACTTCCCAGATGCTCAAGGTGCTATCTTCCCCATATGCAGAAGGATATGCAAATTGGATGGACTTTCTTCATGAGAAACTGTTGGGAACTTGCAAAACTTCTCGTGGAGCACAGGAGCAGTGTCTCCCTGGGATTACCCAACCGTGAGGGGTGCAGAGGGGAGAGAAGTCATTTGAGAAATACAGGTGGTCTGCTTTACTTGCCTGACCAACTTCCTGCCCCAGGGGAACCTTTACTGAGAGCAGTCGCTTAGCAACTCCAGGGAACATAAGCAAGGAGCCCCTGGGAGGCCAGTGTTTCCAGGAACATGATATATACGTAGGGGATTGTCTAGGGGTAGAAAGGATGCTGAGGAGGATGCTACCAGTTCTAATGTTATCAAGACAGACAGGTAACGGGCAGGGTTGGTGCAGAAGAGATAAGAGCAACTGAAGAAGAGAACTAGGAGAGGGCTTTGACCTTTCCTGTGTGAGGCCTATGACGATGTGGGAGGAAAACTCAAGGGACATTGATATAGACCACCCACCTCCACACGCACCCCAAAAACACGCTTCAATGGCTTTAGAGAGCCACAGACTACTAGGGTTGTAAGGGCCTTTATAAAACATCTGTTGAAAGTTCTTCATTTTGGAGAAGATGAAGTTGAGGTAAAGAAAAATGGTCAAGCCCAGTGGTCATTTTGAGTTAGTGGCAAAGAAAGTTTAGAAAGCCAGTTTCCAAGAGAATGCGCGTTCTGATATACTGCAGCCCTTCTGGACCAGCACCACAGGGGCCTGGCTGCATCAAGTCTTCCCTCCTCCAACCTCTTTGAGAATTCCTGATCCATGCTTCCCTTTGGGATCTTTCCTTAAAATGTATCCCATCTGCTCATTGATTTTTCATCTGACCCTACAGTTCTGAGCTTTAAGAAATGTTCCCAGAATATCCACATTTTTTTCTCTCATCTTTCTCCTTCAGCCATTCATGTGAACATTTCTGAGTTACAGAGAGGCTCCCTGAAGATTCCTTAGCAGTCATATTTTAAAATGTGTATGTCTCCTTTTCCCACTATTTAGTATAGCTGGTTATAGGATACAGGGGATATGCTATGGGTGGTTGTCGTAAAGTATACTGGGACATGTTACTTGGGACTGTAGGAGGACAAGCACGGGGGGTTATTTGTCTCCTCTGATATGTGGGAAAAAATCTGGGGCTTGAGACTCAGATGCTACATAATTTACAACAAGAAAAGTTTTGATCTGTGGGTCAGGGAACCTGAACACTCCTTTCCCATCAGCGACAGATATTGAGCAGATCACTTCTACCTTTTAGTCTTCAGTTCCTTTTTTGCAAAATGAGTGGAGTTGATTTGATAATCTGTTAGTTCTTTTCAAGCCTGTATGAGGGCACTTCAAAAACTTCATAGAAAGATTCCCACTTTTAATTCTATTTTTTTCCTTTTAATTCTATTTTTCCATGAAGTTTTTGTAGAACTCTTATACATTCTATAGCATTGGCTCTGAAGAAATTTCTCAGGAGGAAGAATCCTGAAGTCATGAATCTTCTATTTTTATTCTTTGTTTCTAGTAATTATGGATCATTTCAACCATACCTGGAGCCAGAGTTTCATCCTTGCTGGTTTCACTGCCATTGGGAACCTATGGCCTCTTGCCTTCCTGGGGACACTGTGTATCTATCTCCTCACTCTTGCAGGGAACATTTTTATCATCATCCTGGTTCAGGTAGATTCTGGACTGTCCACACCCATGTACTTCTTTATCAGTGTCCTCTCCTTTCTGGAGCTCTGGTACGTCAGCACCACGGTGCCCACGCTGCTACACACCTTGCTTCACGGGTGCTCACCCATCTCATCAACTATGTGCTTCCTCCAGCTGTATGTCTTCCATTCTTTGGGCATGACTGAGTGCTACCTGTTGGGTGTCATGGCACTGGACCGCCACTTTGCCATCTGCCGCCCCCTGCACTACCATGCACTCATGAGCAGACGGGTACAGCTGTGGCTAGCTGGGGCCCCTTGGGTGGCTGGCTTCTCAGCTGCACTTGTGCCAGTCAGTCTCACCGCCACTCTGCCCTTCTGCTTGAAAGAGGTGGCCCATTATTTTTGTGACCTGGCACCACTAATGCGGTTGGCATGTGTGCACACGGGAGGGCATCCTTGGGTCCATATTGTAGTGATTGGCATGATCAACACATGCAGTCTTGTCCTTATTTTGGGACTCTATGGAGGCATCTTGAAAGCTGTGCTGAAGCTGCCCTCAGCTGCCAGCCGTTCCAAGGCTTTCTCCACCTGTTCCTCCCACATAATTGTAGTGACACTGTTCTTTGGCTCTGCCTTCATTGTCTATGTGGGACCACCTGGGATCCGAGCTGAGGGCAAAGGCAAGCTTATTGCCTTAGTTTATTCTTTTCTTACCCCTTTTCTCAACCCCATCATTTATACTCTTCGTAACCAAGAGGTGAAGGAGGCTATCAGGAGGATCACCCAGAGGATTAGGGCTGTGTGAGACCCTGAGGATCTCTAGGGTCATAGTCCATCCATCTGGTAACTGTAGGATTGAGTAGGTTAGTCAAGTAAATCAACTAATCCACTATTCGATCAAAAATTTGTAAAACATGAAATTAACATTGACTTAGTTTTGGATTGGGACAAATTGGGAAATGTAAACAGAAGAGCAATACAGGTAAGGTCCCTGCATGGATGGACCTAGAGAGAAATATATTAAATGAAACAAGTCAGGCACAGAAAGAGAAATATCACATGTTCTCACTTATATGTGGGAGCTAAAAATAAATAAATAAATACACAAAAAATGCCGGGGGGTGTGGGGGGAGAAGATATAACAATTACAATTCCTTGAAGTTGACATGGCAAGCAAACAGAAAGTACTTTGTTGGGAGGGAGCGGGGAGAGGGCGGCTGGAGGGAAGTTTCGGTAATGGGCCACAATAATCAAGCACATTGCATACTGACACACACACACACACACACAAAAAACAAGTAAGGTCCCTGAACCTAATATGAAAGGAAGGACACATAAATGAAAAAAATAACTAAAAAAAATAAAAAAAAGAATGAAGTGCAAATTTTTAGGTAGAATTTCATTTTAGAAATTAAAAAGAGATCAAACTATGTTGAGAGAATTTGGAAAAATCAACATTTGCTGTGGGTGTGTGGTCAAGACAGAATTCTTGGAGAAGGGTCAATAGGGTAGTAAGTGAGATTAGCAAAAAGATAAATAGAAGGACACCGTGGGTGAATGTTCAGATGTGGATCGGTGAGCCACAGAAAAGGGGTCATCGAGTGTGGAGCTGAGTGCTCCTGGATGATCCTGCTGTAATAGGATTCTTGAAACTGGAGCTGAGAATTTACTCTCTAGTGGGGAAGAGCAGGGGATTGGAGATGAGGGTGCTGGATGTACTGATGGTCTAAAGTGAGTTATAGATACACAGCCTGCACTTTAAATTTGAAATCATCAGTTAGTCAATCAAGAAACATCATTGATGGAGTCCCTTCAGTGTAAAACTAGCTCTAGGAACTGAGAGGAAACACATAAAAAGCAGGCACAATTTCTCTTTTCAAAGAGCTTACAGTTTTGTTTTGAAGAGTCAACTTTCTCTCTCCTCATACACGTGCAAACACACACACAGACACACACACACCAGCAGCAATGGCAACATATTGACAAATACCAAGAAACAGACTTTTTCATTTTGATCTATGTGCATCTGCTACAGTGGGAGGTCATAAAATAGTAGTGGTAAGGAGTGCATAGATTGGCAGAAGGAAAATGAGGAACTGAAAGTAATCTCACAGAACTTTATTCTGACATTTTCCCCTAGCCTGACTTTGAGATCCTACCCTGGGCACCCAGTTGATAGTTCTCTGAAGTTTCTCTTCTGATCAGGGTTACAACTGTGGGATACTCCTAAGAGGTTGCCAGTCTCAGGATATTAAGGCCACAGTTCTACTGAAAATACAAAAAGAAAATTCATTTTTGAATTAAAACCTCTCTGGGCAGCACCCTTTTTTTCTTTCTTTCTTTTTTTTTTTTTTTTTTTTTTTTTTTACCGATTTTATATGCATAATAAAAATTAACATTAGTACTGTCCTGACCTCATTCCTTGAATGCGTGGAAACAAAAGAGATGGGATCTGTGCTTAGGATAAACTGCCAGGCGGAATTATCATCGATCTCATTTAAGAACTTCTCTTCAATTTGATTAATATGCACAATTATCTGGTTTACAGGGTCTTACATAATTATATTTATATGTCTCTTCTATTAACAATAATTAAGATATTTATAAAAGTTTCTAAATAAAGTTTGATGTTCCAGTGATGTACTTTACAGTTTCCCTTCAATTATAGCTTATTTTCTTCTTAATAGGTAGGCTATTCAACTGATTTTCTTTTTCCTTCTTTAAAAGGAGGCCTATATGACATTTTTACTGTGATCACTACCCTTCCCAGGGCTGGCTGGAGTTATCTCTGGTGTTACTCAATCATGCAAAGGACAGTGCCTGTGTGTTCTAAGTGCCAGGATGCATGGTGGATATAGGGCTCTAAATATTTATAATTTAAAATTTATTAAAGCACAAATAAGGAAAAACTTTTAGGAGGATATGCATTCTCTCTCTAAATACACTCAGGATTTTTTGGCTGAGTGAATAATTTTGAGGAAAGGGAGAGATACCTTTTCAGATATTATCTCAAATGGCAGCATTCTGAAAACACTGGAATCAGAAATGTTATTCAAAATAAAATGTGTGTGTGTGTGTGTGTGTGTCTGTGTGTGTCTGTGTGTGTATGCATGTAATGGATTGCCAAGCTACAACCCTGGATTTATCCATGGCCGATGGACCAAATAAGACCTGTAATCTGTTTTTGTAAATAAAGTTTTATCATCAGAGCACAGCCACATCCATTAATTTACGTATTGTCAATGCTACAAAGGCAGAGTTGAGTAGTTGTGACAGAGACTGTAGGGTTTGCAAAGCCTAAAATATTTATATTCTGGCCCTTTAAGAAAAGTTTGCCCTAATCTGCCCTAGAGTACTTATACAGTATTCTGTTAAGTTTAGACTAGCAAACTTAAATTAAGTGAAATATAATTTTAAAAGAAAGTATATTCTCAGGACATATTCATGAATGGTCATATACCGTTTTCATATTGGTTTACAGCTTGGCATCTCCCCACTGGTGATTCTGAATCCTGAATCAGCATCCTCAGATATTTCACACAATGCCTTCCTTAGCTGTACTTAATTGTTACCAGGGCTCCTTACTTTCCATTTCATTCTGCCTGTGTGATCCTAGTCCTATGGACATGTCTTGGATACACTTTGGGGTGAAAAGGAAACACGTGAGTTGGATGAGAGTATTGTTAGGAGAGTTTATAGTTAGATGAATAACTTTTCCTAAAGAAGGCTTATTTCATAATGACTTTGANCCCTTTTTTTTTTTTTTTTTTTTTTTTTTTTTTTTTTTTTTTTGTTACCGGTAAGGGGATCATAACCCTTGGCTTGGTGTCACCTGCACCACGCTCAGCCAGTGAATGCACCGGCCATCCCTATATAGGATCCGAACCCGGGGCCTTGCCCCTACCAGCGCGGCTGCGCGCCGCACTCTCCAGAGTGAGCCACGGGGTCGGCCTGGCAGCACTTTTTTTTAAATACTGATAAGGTAATCAAATTTTGGGTTTCCTGTTTTTGAATAATGATGTTGAAATGCTCTCTTTCTAATGCAAGAATGACTTAGTGTTTATTTTAACTGAGTTCAAGAGAAAAGATGTGTGTGGAGGAAGATATGTAGGGTGACATACAGTGGACTTGGCTTCTCTCTAAATTCAGAAATTCCAATATCACAGAATTTTTTGGAAGCAACAACTATTAAATATGGGTAGTTTGTCAATTGGAGGGTTTTCCATGATAATTTAGCCTCAGGTAAAATTTCCCTGATCATTCCGCTTAGATCTAGACTACATTTCTACTCTGACATTTGTAAAGAGAAATCCATTTCAATACTATTAAACTATGAAGGTTAATCTTGTAGGAAGAAAAAATACAACAACAATTATAGAAATCAAACCTGTTATTCTTTTCTTTCTCAAGTCAAGGCAATTTTTCTTTTGTGGTGGTAAATGGTTAGGTTGAAATCTCAGGATAAGCCAATGAATAACTTGTGAAGACTTACTTGACCAAACACAATTTACAGATAGGTGAATGACACCGGAAAGTCACTGAATCATTGAATTTCTGATTTAGGCAGTGTTTAAGAAGGGATAGTATTTATAATAGCAACAACATGTATACAAAGTAACTGACAAAAGATGTTAGAGGCTCTTTTGGAAATTCTTATAAACTTCTATTTAAATCCATTTTATGACATACAAATGATGAAGTAGAACACATTTATTGATAAGAAAATCAATATTAGAAAAAAATGAATTCTTTCTAAACTGAGCTATTGATAAAATAAAATCTGATACAAAATTTCACCAATAGAAGAAGCAGGGTCTCCAGCTGCAGCAAAGGTGGTGTTCAGGGAAATGTAACAATCATTTCCTGAGGCCAAGAATACTCAGGACATTCTAGAAGAAAAAAAAGAAAAGAAGAAAAGACGGCACATGGTGGTGATGGCAGTTTCCACCCGACATCAAGTGATTAAAACTTACACAGTAATTTATTTATGCTCAGTGGCCTATGAAGGTGACAGCTTTAGAAGAAATTATAATTTAAACTTTTGTTTATATAATGAAGCAGAATTTTGAATATGAAGGTTTTCTCTAATGGCCTATCAGAAACAGAACTAAAATGGCCTATGTGGAAGTGTATTAAATCCATATGAGAAACTGAAAAATATTCAGAGTTTGAATTCCCAAGTAGGAGGTTAAAGGGTGCAGTCAGAGTTTATTACAAGCTGCACACTGGGTTCAGCTTTAATATTGGCAGGGGCATAGGCTGGCCAGTTAGCTCAGTTGGTTAGAATGCAGCCTTATAACACCACGCCGAGGTTCGGATCCTCATACTGGCCTGCTGCAAAATAAATAAATAAATAAATAAGAAAAAAAAATTAGCAAAAGCACTTTTATTTTTTTTCAAAATTACTACAAAGTTGAGCAGAAGGGAGAAAGGAGAATGTAATTATCACTTTAGAAGTTAAAAGCTGGTCTGAATGTTTATAATTTTTTTCTTGTAAAACAAAGACTGAACTTTTTTTGATGGGGAGACACCATATTCAGATGCATCTAAAATTATTAATGATGAATACAGTTTATGGGGCATTCTTAATCATTCATAATGGACATACTTTATAGCATGCTAGAATCTACTAAGTACTACCTTACAACTCATGTCAAAGATGAAGGTTTACATTTTATATGCATAATAAAAATTAACATTAGTACTGTCCTGACCTCATTCCTTGAATGCGTGGAAACAAAAGAGATGGGATCTGTGCTTAGGATAAACTGCCAGGCGGAATTATCATCGATCTCATTTAAGAACTTCTCTTCAACTTGATTAGTATGCACAATTATCTGGTTTACAGGGTCTTACATAATTATATTTATATGTCTCTTCTATTAA
>NW_007737136.1:55621-57423 GCF_000696425.1 Galeopterus variegatus
GTGGGGATAAGACTTAATGAGGAGAAGAAAAGTCTCCTAGATCCAGTCTCTATTTCCCACATGTATACCTAGCCAGGCAAGACCAAAGCAGACACAGTGAATTTTGGTGGTTGGCAGGTGAACTGGGGGTACACTTGCTGTAGTGATCTGCAATCTGAGTGTTGGGACTGATAACAGATTTGAAAACATACTACTTTGATATCAGATAGGTGGTTTGGTGGAAAAATGATTTAAATAACTGGGACTGGGAATATTCAGTTTTGAGTTTTTGTAGTATCAGATTTGGAAGAGATTTTAAAGGCCACCTTGTCCACCTACTGTCTTCACTATTTGATAATTAAATTCGCTCTACAATCAAGAGATTGACTAACACCTGCTTTGAAAATGTTGAGACAAGGAATTGTCCTGTGTGCTGCTGTAGACTGGTTATGTGCTGACAAGAAGAGCAGAAAGTAGAGATTCCTAAAAAAATCATTTATGACATAGGAGCTGTGACTAAGAAGATTGAATGAGGTATTGGGTCCTCCCAAGAGTAGATGTATTTGAAAATATCTTCACCTAGAGAGGGCCTTATATAGGTTCTCTAATTGGGGATTAAAGACACTTGGTGGTACAAGAATTTAGTGTCAGAGGGTTTCAGAGTGCTCCTGAAATTATTCTATGTGTGCAAGACCTTACTTAACCTATACATACATTTGGCTTCAGAAAAGCTAATTCGTAGAAAGAAGAAAAATAGTCNGCTTGGTGTCACCTGCACCGCGCTCAGCCAGTGAATGCACCGGCCATCCCTATATAGGATCCGAACCCGGGGCATTGCCCCTACCAGCGCTGCTGCGTGCCGCACTCTCCAGAGTGAGCCACGGGGTCGGCCTGGCAGCACTTTTTTAAAATATTGATAAGGTAATCAAATTTTGGGTTTCCTGTTTTTGAATAGATGTTGAAATGCTCTCTTTCTAATGCAAGAATGACTTAGTGTTTATTTTAACTGAGATATTTCACACAATGCCTTCCTTAGCTGTACTTAATTGTTACCAGGGCTCCTTACTTTCCATTTCATTCTGCCTGTGTGATCCTAGTCCTATGGACATGTCTTGGATACACTTTGGGGAGAAAAGGAAACACGTGAGTTGGATGAGAGTATTGTTAGGAGAGTTTATAGTTAGATGAATAACTTTTCCTAAAGAAGGCTTATTTCATAATGACTTTGAAGAAGAGGATCTAGGAGTCTGTCACAGTGGTCTCTACTCAACCAATAGTGACACTCAAAAGTTTTACTAATAACCTAGAAGAAAATCTAAATAGCATACTTGTGAAATTTGTGGTTAACATAAAGTGGGTGGAATGCACAAGAGGGGAGGTGACAGAATCACAGTCTAATGATGTTGTAAGGCACTGGGAAAATAGACTGAAGCTCACAAGATAAACTCTAATGAGGAAGGAGAGGGTCTTCTGTCTGGGTATAAAAACAAAACGAATACAATGACCATACCACAACCCTCCAGATAAGTACACATAGGGAAAAAAATGTTGTTTATTAAGTGTATTGAATGTCTTCTTTAGGACAATAGACAATAGGGATATAGCATTGAATAAAAGAAATATGGAGCAGACAGAGATGGTCTTTGCCATTATAAAGCCTGAAATTCAGTTTGAAAGATAGATGTTGAAGGAATTATTAAAAAATGGGATAAATTCAGAAACAGAGTGCTCTGGACACCTGTAACAGGAGAATATGGTCTACACTGGTTAAAAATGTTGCATATATACGAGGGTACTTCAAAAAGTTCATGGAAAAATGTGAT
>NW_007737136.1:58000-59145 GCF_000696425.1 Galeopterus variegatus
CTCTTTCCTCACTAGTATGAGTGACTACTATAACTTTATCAATTACAACTTTGGTCTACCTTTATATAAGATTCATTATGACACCCAGTCATAGAATTATTCCCAGTGACTGACAGAACCCCATCCAGAGCAAGCTCTGCTTCCTTGAACCCTAACACAAGCACACATCCTATAAAAATTCCTTTCTAACACCTTCTTACTGAAATGATCCACAGTTCCCATGGTATGTGATCCCCTTCATTGCCGTGAGTCAGTAAACTCGACTTTGTTAAACTATGGGTATGTTCCTTGTCTTTGGATGGAAGGCATTGATATGTCATTTGATTCTGAAAGCAAACCAAGTATGTCCTCTTTAAAGGTGAAGACAATAAGGCTGCAAGATGTTAAGCAACTTGGACAAGGTTGTTATTTGGAGTTATTTAATTGACAAACATNTGTACCTTTGACAACTATCAACACTTCTGGAGGCAGTGGAGCATGGAACTCATGATCAGGGGCTCTAAGATCAGAGCGATTTGGTTCATAGTCCTGACGCTGGAACTGGTGTGATCTTGGGAACTTTATTAAACTCTCCCTGCTTCAGTTTTCTCAGATGTGAAATGGGAATAACAATATGTCTTAGCTAGAAAATGCTCAAAAAATGGGTCTTTTATTGGAGCCAGGATTCAAATTAAGATTTCTGAGCCTCTACAACCCCCTGGTTTTTGTCAGAATAGGCAACTCCTATCAGATAGCCTTTTCACGGGAAAATATGGGGTGGGATCAGGCACAAGTTCAGGAAAAGTAATTGCCTGAAAAGACGGGAGAATACTTCTGTGGTAACAGAAGAAATGGGAGAGTGCATTTGTTTATGGAAAGAGTGTTGGGAGAATTGGGGTAATGTTTTCAGAGCCAGAGCCCAAGAGTGTATGTTAAGAAGTCACTACAGAACGGCAGGTGGAGTGGTAAGGAAGGTGAAGGTATAGCAAGCATTTGGAGAAAGACTTCTCTGAGCCCACCTCCTCAGGTGGGGGCACACTCTGCCTGTCATCAGTGCCCTCCCAGGAGCCTGAGTCTCACCTGCCTCTGGGGCTGGAGATCTCTTTCTTCCCTTTGCCCCTTGTGGTCTAAAACAGTCAGCTCTGGGGACTGTGCCTGTGGGGATA
>NW_007737136.1:60506-74942 GCF_000696425.1 Galeopterus variegatus
AAGATTGAATGAGGTATTGGGTCCTCCCAAGAGTAGATGTATTTGAAAATATCTTCACCTAGAGAGGGCCTTATATAGGTTCTCTAATTGGGGATTAAAGACACTTGGTGGTACAAGAATTTAGTGTCAGAGGGTTTCAGAGTGCTCCTGAAATTATTCTACGTATGCAAGACCTTACTTAACCTATACATACATTTGGCTTCAGAAAAGCTAATTCGTAGAAAGAAGAAAAATAGTCCATAACAGTCCCCTGAACACAGATGATGATAAAAATATTTCTTGAATTTAATTTCTCTGGATCAGTGGAAATAATGATGGGCCCTTCAACAAGATTAGGGAAAGGGAGGCCAGACTAAATTTGACATGCTAAGATCATTTGTATATATGGAGGTTCAGATGCTGAGAGGACAACAGGAAGGATGTGTTCAGGTGAAATTGAAATATATATATATATATAACCTAAATTGAGGCTAGAACAAAAAGGAATCAAGTACATTTAAGTAACATTAATTGTTCCAGGTATTAGTAGGGAGATATGCAATAATTAATGAAGTACTACATTTACTCTCAAAGATCTCACCAATTTACGGGAAGGCAGACCTGATAAAAAGGTAACATGCTATGCTAAGTGGACACTGTAAAAGTTATGAGAACATAGAGGAAAGAATAAGTAACTTTTTCTGGGGGAGTCAGGAAAGGCTTCATTAAAGAGCTAACATCTGGCCTGATTTTGAAGGACTAGTATCAGTTTCCAGCTGCAGAAAACACGAGGAGAGTATACAACAGAAGCAAATGGTCAGGAGGGGCAAAGGTACCCGAAATGTAACGAAGGGAGGATTTCTGTTTGTACATGTCTGTCTCCTGGAATTGGAGAGATGAATGTACAGTCTCCTTAGAATGGAAGAGATTCAACAGGAGGAGTACCTTAAATACTAATTGCTTTCAATGAATTTAGCATTTTAAAATATCAAACCTGAAAGTTTATTTCTGCTGCAGGGCAGGCATAAGGGTTTGGGAGAAATGTTTGGAGTTGAGGGGGTGGTATGAGTTGAAGGGAAATTATTGGTCTACTACTTACTAAGTTAATTATTTACATTAATTAGTTTGATTAAATATTTAATTTTCATTGAATATTTTTAATGTGACAGCTATTATGCCAATTGTTAGAATGACAAAAAAACAAAACAAAACAAGAGACTGTAGTTTGTCAGTGTGATGGCTGAAACTGGACCCGCATCTTCAAATGCAGTGTGATCTTCCCGAGGTATAGTGTCACTGACACTGGTTACCATTTTTATGCAATTAAAGTCACATAATTTGTGTTTTTTGTTGTTACTTTTTTCTTCTTTTTCTTTGTTTTGTATCTATCTCACACTGTGCTTTAGAACTATCAGATCAGAATGTTCAATACTTTGTGTGTGTGGTTTTTTGTTGTTGTTGTTTTGGTGTGAAATTTCACCAAGCCAGCTCTGTACTTATATAATTAGTTTCTGAAAATAGAGAATTTATGCTTATTGCCACTTTATTATGTTTTTTTAAATCTGCATTCTCTCAACAAATGTGTTAACCGGCCCCCTCATCTTTCCATTAGCAACACCCATGAGGCAAATTCACACCTTCATCTCTGCGCTTGAGGTGAGAAGAGTTAAATTTCAGTTATGTTTTAAAAATCTATGTCTGGCCACACCCGTCACCTATCTAGCATTCTTTGGTGGTGCCCCACATCTTTTAAGACAAGGTCCCAAATTACTGGGTGAGCTTTGCCACTTCCCTTACCATACAGGAAACATGTGTTTCCTTAACTCAGGATGCTTATGCTCAGGACCTGTATATTTCATCTGAAATATTTGTTTTTTTAAATCTATCTAGCTGATAGATACTCTTCTTGGAAAATTCAGCTCAAGGGCTTTCTCTTCTAAGGAGCTTTTTCAGTCATCTTGCTCTGAGAAATGATCTCGTTCCTTGGCACTTTGCAGTGTTCTGAACTTCACAGGTTACATTGAGGTGACTGACTGATGTGTCTGCTGCTGCTATGAGGTTGACAGTTATCGGGAGGCAGGGACTGTACCTTGTTGAATTTTGTATTCCTTATGCCTGACATATGTGATTTCAATAAAAAAAATATTTTTACAGAGATGAACTGGGAAGTAAGAAAAGATTTGCTACTGCATTAATCTCATATACAAAATTCACCATTTGAAACTTAACTGAAAAAAAAAAAAAATTATGACCCTAGGAAAAAAGATAAAATGTTTGGGGAAAGCCACACAGTATAGAAATAAACAGCATGAAGTTAGAGTGCATAAATTCAAATTTTATTTCTGTGACATAGTATCTGTATGAAATAGGAGTGTCATAACCTGTTCGTTCTCTCTGTTCCTGAGTCTTCTCATCCTTAAAATAGGCATAATAATGGTTCTTATCTCTTTATTTGGCTTATGTAAATTAAGTAAAATATTGAATTCAAATCACTTATAAAAATGTTTGGTTCCCAGTAAGTGCTAATAATAATTAGCTATTTTTTTTAGGCTAGTATTAACAGTAGTAGCAGTAGTAGTAGTAACTAATGTGCTATCTTTAAATTTAAAAAAGAGAGAGTGAAATTAAGTTTTGACTTGGATTTGGCAGTCACCTTGATACAGTTTTCTCTTTTCCTTCTCCACCTCAGCCTCCCGTGGAGCAACACAACCACTCGAGCCTGGCTGAATTCGTGCTCCTTGGCTTCCCCAATGTGGGACCTGTCAGGCTCTGGCTTTTTGTGCTGCTGCTGTTGGCATACCTGCCGACCGTCTGTGGCAACATGCTCATCTTCTTAGTTATACAACTGGATGCAGCCCTACACATGCCCATGTACCATTTCATCAGTGTTCTCTCCTTCTTGGAGTTGTGGTATACAGCCACCACCATCCCCAAGATGCTAGCTAATCTCCTCAGTGAGAAAAAGACTATTTCTTTTTCAGGTTGCCTCCTTCAGACCTACTTTTTCCATTCCCTTGGGGCCTCTGAATGCTACCTTCTTACAGCCATGGCCTATGACCGATACCTGGCCATCTGCCGACCCCTCCACTACCCTGCAATTATGACCACAACACTCTGTGCCAAAATGGTTGCTGGCTGTTGGACTTGTGGCTTCCTATGTCCCATTTCTGAGGTCATCCTGGTCTCACAGCTGCCCTTCTGTGGCTACAATGAAATCCAACACATCTTCTGTGACTTTCCTCCTCTGCTGAGCTTGGCCTGCAAGGACACATCCACTAATGTTCTGGTGGACTTTGCCATCAATGCCTTCATTATTCTTGTCACCTTCCTCTTCATCATGGTTTCTTATGGCAGGATCATTGGGGCTGTGCTGAAGATAAAAATGGCCGTGGGAAGAAAGAAGGCCTTCTCTACATGTGCCTCACATCTCCTTGTGGTCCTCATCTTCTTTGGGAGCATCATCTTCATGTATGTGCGGCTGAAAAAGAGCTATTCACTGACCCTTGACTGGGCACTTGCTGTAGTCTACTCTGTACTAACACCGCTGGTCAACCCAATTATCTACAGTCTTCGTAACAGGGAACTCCTTAAGGCCATTCAGAGGACCATCTTCCGGAAGGGGGGTGGTGAAAGCTAGTCCTGCTTACCATTGACTTTCTATCAACGTCCTTTCTTCACTTCAATGTTTTGCATCATAGAAGTTCTAAGTACCTTTACCAGGCCTTGAATAATCTTCCCATGATCCCACATGCTCTGGATCCCATCTCTTGTCACCTTTTCAAGGACGTCATTTCTTTATGTTTTTCTTCTGTTATTAGATCTTTACCATTTTAATTTCTTTCTTGATTGGTGTTGTCAGCATTTAAAAAGTCTTTAGTATCTCCATTATTTTTTTAAAAAGCATATACATTACCTTTTTGCTGCACATTTTCATCCAGCTGGAGGTTGATTTTTCTGCTCCTTTTCCCAAACTTCTCAACACAACTTCTCAAGACTTCTCTTCTTCACTTCCTGTTCACTTTTTAACCCATTCCAATGTGGCTTTGGCTTACACCTTCCAACCAATATATTGCCAAGGTTGTTAATGACCTCCATGCTGCCAAGTCCATTAGATCCTTCCTGTTTTTTCTCTTTCTTTAATTCTTTACACACCTGACCAGTCATTACTTTTAAAAAAAATATTTGTCTCTTAGCTTCCGTGACATCATCTCCCATTATTTTCTTCATCTTCTAATCAATCTTTCTCAGTGCCTTTTGTAATGTAGCACTTTCTTTCTAGAAACTCAGTTATTCTTATGGTTTTAAATACCAACCCTATCTATACCAAGTCCTCTTAAATTTTTGTCTCCAAACCAGAACTCTCTTTTAAGCTTTATATTTATATATCCAAGTGCCTATTTAACAACCCTATCTGGATGTTCCCAGGAATTTAAAACTTAGCATGTGAAAAATGAAACCTTCAGATTTTCAACCCTGACAACTTTATGCTTATATTTCCCTACGTTTGTGCAAGAAAATTTCAAATATTTTACTTTACTTTCTCTTTTTCCATCCCTACTTCTAATTCATTATTAACATATGCCAAGTCTTCTTCAAAATTTATTCTGAATTCTGCTTATTTCTTATTCTTTAGTGTCACTACTCTGGTGTAAATCACAAACATCTCTCTACTGAATTGATAATATTCCACCCACTCTTCTTTCTCCTGCTCTTGTTTCATTCTAATATACATTTCCACAGAAAATCCAAAGTGATTTGTTTTAAACCTTAGATATACCATTCCTAAAACCATAAAAGGTTTTCAATTGTCTCAAGATAAAATTCAAAGTCTCCCCACAATTTATAAGGCTATACAAAATTCCTCCCTGTCTTCATCTCCAACACTCCTCCCACCTCTTCTCCCTCAGCTCACACTTCCCTAGCCACATGATCACTCTTTGAATTCTTCACATACACTTAGATTTTGAGGAACTTCACACTGCTTATTCCCCCAACACTTCATTGGGCTTGCTCCTAATTGATTTCTATTCAAATATCACTTTCAAATGTCATTATGTTTGAGACGACTTCTGAACACCCAGCCTAATTTATGTTACTCACTTTGTCTTTTAAATTATGTTTTGTTTTCATTCGAAATATGTATAATGATTTATATGTGTATGCACATTGGTGTAAATGTAGATATAGACACAGATAAATATATATAGTTTTTCATTCTTATAAACTACATTTGGTCTGAAATCATTTCAATGTTGTTACTTGCTGTATGTCAAGAATCTAGTACAGTGTCTAAACATGGTGAGTATTTGATAAAAGTTTCATGAATGAAAATATGTAATGAATCTTGCTCACTCCTTTCAGTAACATATTTGGTCTTTAATGATTCCATTCTTTTTCAAATCACTACTGGCACCCATTGTTCCACACAGTGCTTTTGTCTACCCTAGTTGCACTCATCTCTGTCTTCTACATAATCAGAATCCACTTGTCTGATATCTGCCTTTTGAATATCTTTGGATAATACTGACAACTTGTCCTTACTTAGCCACTAACTGTATGTCACACTCAGCTATCATTCTGGATCTGTATTCTTTTATTCACAAACTGTGGTGGGTAAGTAAGCTATCACTGGATGATGTTCATTCCTAACGTTATGTGGTTGTAATATTCCACATATTCTATATATAATTGTAGTCAACCATTACCCAAGGGGAGATGGTGGGGAATGAAGAAAAAATACTTATGGGATCAGGAGGACTCCACAGGCTGATACGTATGAGGCATTCTAGTTTATTTTAGGTTCCTTTATATAAGCCAGTGAAAATAACAAATTGTACTAATTAAATCAGTTATGTTTGGTACAAAGCTATTTATAGAACATTTTCAGCTGCCACGACACTTGAAGATTCATGGCTAACTACTTATCAACAAAATAAGAACATAAGTTTCTCATTTACACAGTTCTCAGTGTCCTGGGTTCAATCAAAGGTCAGACCTCAGGGATAGGCAGAATGGAGAAGCAGGAAAATGGGACTCCAGCCTTGCTGGCCTGTTCCCTGAGAATAGCAAGGACTTTGTCAGCTTGCTATTCAGTACCTCACATTTACCCCTTCTGTATTTTGGACCTCCCATCTGAAGCCGACTGGAAGAGATGCAGGATGTTAAAATACATTGGTTACTGGATATATTATAACCATTACCATGGGACATTATTTCAAAATTTCCCAAAAGTACCACATTGGGAGGAGCTACACAGGAGCACAGAATATAGGAAACCACAAGATTTTGACCTTGGTCTGTGAAAGACATAGTAACAACACTCAATGAAGCAAGCAATCTCCACAAATCTGATGGGCCACACCCTGAGTTGTATACCAAATATTAGTCACTCAACCCCCAGGTACCACCCAGTCAGATGGCAGCCAGGAGTCTACGTGACGATGAGACCAGTCTCATAATGCCTTCTCATCAGCTGAAGAAAACCCAACAGGGTGGTACAATATGGGAGTGTAATAATAACATTCCAGCTGGTGAGGGTGTTCGACAAAAGGCTGTCCATGTTGATCCGCACAGGAAGACAGCCCTGGGTGGGTGGGTGGGGCTCCTAGAGCTCCAGCTTTTTTTTATCTTTTATTCATCAAATCCATATATCATTACAATCTGCATATGAACTCCTGGACAAGGTTGGAGTCCTTCTGAAGGCACTTCTATTCCGTGCGCCAATTTTCCTTTGATGTGGGTATGAAAGCAACTGAACTTAGGCTTAGTGATAAAACAAATGAGTAAAGCAGAAGAATGAGCAGTGCAATTAACAGATCTATTGACTTTAGGAATTATAGATCCATTCTCCACATATCTCTCTTATTTATTTATTTAATTAAAAGAAAAAGCAAAAGTTGTAAATCAAGGTTTTACAGTTAAGACAAAACATTTTGTTATAGGCTGGGTTTATTATTAAAAACTCTGTAGCAAAAACATATATAATCCTGTTTGATTAGTAATCTAAACATAACTTAACAACAAGGCATGTGTAGGGCTTTGAGAGAAATCCAGTAGTCAGTTTCTTTTATAGCTTTTAGTCCTTAAACAAAATTAAATAAGTACCAAACATATCAGAAATGTGTTGAGCCAAAGGCAAATTTAGGCAAAGAAATGCAAAATGCACAAGCTGAATAGTAAATTACCAATTAAAAAAAAATAGTTGAAGTATAACACACACACAAAGGACTGTACAAAACATAAATGTTCACTCAATGAATTTTCACAGAATGTAGTGAGCATTCAGAACAGAACTTTGGAAACATCTCCAAACATCCTCATGCTGTCTTACGTTCAACACACTCCCACAGGTGCAACCAGTAGCCCAACATTTAAAATTGTAAGTTGATTTTACCTGTTTTACTATTTTACCTAAATTGATTTATACAGTATACACTCTTTGGTGTCTGATTATGTTTATGAGACTCACCCTTTCTGTGTCATATAGTTGTAGCTATATTTTTCTCATCGTTGCGTGGAATTAACATTATTTGAATAAACTAAACCTTATTTGTATATTCTATTTTGATGAGTATTTTAGTAATTTCCAAGTTTTGTCTATTATAAATAGCATTACTATAAACATAATTGCATATGCTTTTTAATGAAGATAAACACACAGTGAATTGCTATTATTTTTTCTATTAGATGTCAGGGTTTTTTTAGAGCAATTAAAAGTAAAATAAATAAATTTTACATTTACCTTCATTTATATCATTTCTTGCACTATTCATTTCTTTGTGTAGTTTCAAATTCCTATCTAGTATCTTATTCCTTCTATCAGAGAATTTTCTTTAATATTTCTAGTAATCCCTACCTGCAGGCCATAATTTCTTTCACTTTAAAAAAAAATCATTTCTCCTTTTTAAAATTTTATATTGCTTTACTGTGTCATAATTTACACACCATATATTGCACTCATTGATAGTGTGTAATTCAATGTTTGTATATTTATAGAATTATGCAGCCATCATCACAATCTAATTTTAGAACATATTCATCACTCTATTTTTACCAACCCCTCTACCCATAAGCCTATTCTGGCCATTTTATATCAATAAAATCATACAATATGTGGTCTTTTGTGGCTGTCTTTTTTCAATTAGAATATTGCTTTTAAAGTTTATCCATGTTGTGGTATGCATTTTAATTTAACTATATCAATATTTATATTAAATGTTTACACTCAATGCTGAATAATATTTAATTGTATGTATATACATTTTTTATCCATTCATCATTTGATAGAAATTTGAGTTGTTTCCACTTTTTGACTATTAAGAATAATGCTTCTATGTAAAAGTTTTCGTATGGACATGTTTTTATTTCTCTTGGGTAGATACATCTAGAAGTGCAATTGCTGGGTCATATGGTAACTATATGTTTAACCTTTTGAGGAACTGCTAAACTGCTTTCCAAAGTGACTGCACTATTTTACATTCTTGACAACAATGTATTAGGGTTCTGATTTCTTGTACCCTCTTCGACACTTGTTATTATCTGTCTTTTTAATCACAGTCATCCTAGTGAGTGTGAAGTAGTGTTTCACTGAGATTTTGATTTGCGTTTTCCTGATAGCTAATAATGTTGAACATCTTTTCATGTTTTTATTGGCCATTTGTGTACCTTCTTAGAGAAATGTTATAATAGTTTGCTAGGGCTGACATAACAAGATACCAAAGACTAGGGTTTTTAAACAACACAATTTATTTTCTCACAGTTCTGGAGGCCAGAATTGCAAGATCAAGGTGTTGGCAGGTCTGGTTTTTTCTGAGGCCTTTTTCTCCTTGTCTTGCAAATGCTGCCTTCTTGCTGTGTCCTTACCTGATCTTTTCTCTGTGTGTGTTCATGCCGGGTGTCTCTGTTTGTCCAAATTTTCTTGTGTTGTAAGGACACTAGTCAGATTGGATTAGGGAATGCCCTAATGGCCTCAATGCAAAACCATCTCATTAAAGACCTTATCTTCAGGGCCAACCCTGTGGCTCACTCGGAAGAGTGCGGTGCTGGGAGCGCAGCGCTGGGAGTGCTGAGGCCGCAGGTTTGGATCCTATATAGGGATGGACCATGAGCTCACTGGCTGAGCACGATGTGGGCGACACCAAGCCAAGGGTTGCGATCCCCTTACCGGTCACAAAAAAAAACAAAACAAAAACAAAAACAAAAAACAAAACCTTATCTTCAAGCACAGTCTCACATTCTGAGGTTCTGTGAGTTAGAGTTACAGCATATGACTTTAGGTGAACACAGTTCAGCCCATGACAAATGTCTATTCAGAGCTTTTGCACATCATTGAATTTGGTTATTTCTCTCTTAGTATTGAGTTGAAAATGTTCTCTATATAATAAAGATACAAGACTTTTTAGAAGACGTGTACTTTTCAAATATTTTCTTTGACTTTGTTAGTGTCATTTAACTTTCTTCATGCTGACCTTTGTAGCATAAGATTTCTAATTTTGATGACGTCCAATTATTTTCTATCGTTACTTATGCTTTTGGTATCATATTCCAGAAGGTTTTGCCTACTACAAGATCATAAAGATTTGCTTCTATGTTTTCTTCTAATAGTTTTATATTTTTAACTTTTACATTTAGAGCTTTCATCCATTTTGAACTCAATATATTTATGATGTGTAAAAGTAGTTCAACTTTATTCTTTTGCATGCAGATGTCTAGTTGTTCTAGTACCAACTGAAAAGACTACTATCTTTTTTATCCTTTAGTTTTGGAGGCTATTCCCACTGGGTTCTTACGTTCTGCTTTGATTGTTTTATTTCTTTCAAAAGTTTAAAAACGTAAGTTCACTGTATTTTGTATTGTGTGGTTTCTGATGAGAATTTTGTAATTATTTCTTTTCTTTCTCTATCCTGTGTTTTTTTTTTTTTTCTGATTTCAAGATTGTCTTTGGTTTTCAGAAGTTTGAATATGATGTATATAGGTGTTCTTCCCTCCCTCCTCCAATTAATGTTCTCTGAGCACTCTGGATCACTGGTTTGTCTATCATTAATTCTGGAAAATTCTCAAACATAGGCTCTTCATATATATTTTTTCTCCTGCTCTTTCTTTTCATTTTCTGGGATTACACTTAACATTTATATTAGTCCATTGTATACTGCCCTATTTTTCCGGGATGCCCTGTTCTCTTTTCTTTACTCTTTTTACTCTTGTGTTTAAGTTTGAGTGATCTCTATTGATTTACCTTCAAGTTTACTATTTTTTTCTGTGCAAGTCAACTGATGAGATGTCTGGAAGCATTCTTCATCTCTGTTACCTAATTTTGAATTTTTAGCATCCCCAATTGATGCCTATATTTTCTATAAATCTTCTGACATTACACAGCTGATCATGCATGCCATTCACTTTTTCTGCTACAACTTTAACATATTAATTATACTTAAATTCCCAGTTTGGTAATTCCAATACTTGCTTTAAATCTGGATCTGGTTCTGTGAATTGTTTTGCTCTTGATTGTGTTTTAGGTTTTATTTTTCCTTGTTTATACATGTATCTCATAGGTTTTTGTTATAAGTCAGACATACTTTGTAGTACAGTAGAGACTGAGGTAAACTAATGCCTCAGAATGGGCATGCCTTTTCTTTTGCAATGTCTTTTGTAGGTTTGAATCAATTTAGTCAGGAGCTGAGATAAGTATGTGATTTGTTGCTGTATGTTGCACTCAATGTAGCACAAAATTAAAAATCCTTTATTACCTTGTATTTATGGCAGTGACTGGTGCGTCAGAGGGTTTTTCCCATTGTCTCATCTACTCTAAGCTTCTGGTCTTCCCTTTGCATTTGTGTCTCTCAGAAGGTATCCCTCATGTGCTTGATTCTCCCCTATCAGTAGACTGATGTCAACTGTGACCCAACTTCCAATTGTGGGAGTTGAGTGAGCGGTGTTCTCTTTTGTATCGGTTCAGTCTTAGTTTTCACATCCCTGGGTCTCTGGGGTAAAGTCTTTTCACTTATTTTGTTCTTTTCCTAACTATAGGAGATTTCTCATGTCCTAGACCTAAGACATATGGCTGACTCTTTTGTAGGTCTAGGTTGGTTTGTTTGTTTTCCTTTCGACCAACTGAAATATCTTTACCTGTACTTAAAGAGTGGTAGGGCATGCTGTCCTTCCCCAAATGGCTTAAGACTTGGTTCCAGTGAGATGGGAGAGAAAGATCTCTATAAGGCTTTATGCCTTTCCGACAGTCGCTGCTTTTCCCATTCTCCGATCCTCCACCATTATGGAGACTGTCTCAGTGCTCTTAACCTATTCCTAATCTATCACTCAGTGTGGTCCATGAAGAATACTCCTGTGAACCTTCTTTGAGTCAGTGGCTGTAGTAAGTGCTATATGTTTATGCTAGATTATACTTAGCCTTTACCAATTTATTAACAAATTTTAGCTTCATTCTTCTTATTGCTTCTATGGCACCCAATGTTTGGCATCTGTTTCAGGTAAGCAAGTTCTTATACCCCAAGTCTCCTTGGACACTATTGTCTTTCCTTCAGTTTTTGAGTTAGTTAGGTTACCTTTTGAACTTAGGTCTCTAATGGATTCAAGAAAAGTTGCAATGTTTTTAGATGATTTTTTTTTTTTAACATAAGTATGGGAGCGATCTGGTTTTTAGCTTTATATACCCTACGTGAAAGGTGAAAGTCTAAGTAGTGTGTTTTTAATCAAATTCTGGGTACTTGCATGGGAGTTGATTATTAATCTGAAAAGGTAGGTTGGGACTAAGTTGTAGAGAAATTTAATAAGCACATTAAGAGACTGAGGTACAGTATTAAAAAGAGAGACCTCATAAGGGACGTAGTGAAGGAAGACGCCAAGAAGAAATAGCAGGAGGGTTCAGGATCAAGAAATAAGAAAATAAAATGCTGTATGCTGCAGAGAGATACGAGAAAATGAGTTGCAAGAAGAGACCATTGAATTTACCTGTTAGATTGTCATTATAAACAGGTCGAGGTAAAAGACATTGCAAGGGGTTGAGAGGTCTGTAAGTATTGAGCAAGCCAATGGAACTCCATGTTTACTATATGTCATGCCATGGAAGAAATAGGCAGCCACATGCTAGCGACGATCTTACCAGCTCTTAAGAGCTGAATGTTAAATTCTGCTCAAAGGAGCTTTGAGAGCTGATGATTAAATTGTCAGGAATTTTGTGAACCATTAGCTTGAAATCAGGTATGGTAGGTTAATTACAGTATGTAAATCAGCAAATGCTACAAATCAGGCCCTTTTCTCAAGGAGAGGGGATGTCAAAGATAAACAAAGCTGGACGCTCAGTTAAAATGGTAAGAACAGATTTTAATCTGTACTCTATTAATACAATAGGAAAGAGGGTTCAGCATGAGATGAACTCAGCTTTGACTAGTACAAAGTTTACTGGGTGTTTTAAGGGAGAATGAGGGAGTAGGGAGGGTGAAACGGGGTCTCAGTAGAGTCAGGAAAGTGAAAAATTATAAACGGCTTGTCAATGTAAATGCAATTAGGCCAGCCATGTCTGCTAGCCGGCAATCATCTAAATTTGCATTCTATCCTTCCACAGAGATCCGGAGACAGCCCTATCATTTCTGATGATTACGTTCCAAAGGAATGGCTTTCAGGTTCTTTGAGAGAGAAACTCCTTAGTATAGGAAATATATATACATCTCAAAGTGATGAAGGAAAGATTCACAATTGTAAGTTCTTTTTAGTAAATGCTCTAAGAAAAGGCAGTCAGGGGCCCTTAGGTGTTGTCTAAGACAAACAGAAAATTATTTTGGTAGCCTTGAACTTTCTCAGGCAGGCACTCTAAGGGGAGCCAGGATTATCCTGGGGTTATGGCCTTGAGCTGTTAGAAACTATGTTAGTCTTTAAGACTTTTAGTGTGTATATGGGGAAAGTAGGAGATGGGTGAAAACATTTGTGCTGAAAGTCTATAGTTTCTATAGGCTGAGATTGAGGCTTAGTTGAGAAAAAGGCTCATAGGAGACTGGCTACAGTTTGATCAGGAAGAGAATCTTTCCTAAGGAAAAGCTAGTTGTTAAACATTTACCCCCACACAAGTAGAGACAGGATATCAGTTGGAGGGGAGATAGCAGAAATGGTGATCTTTTACGTACAGAGAATGTTCTAGTTCACAGAAAAGAAGTGATTGAAAATGAAAGAGAGGAGAAAAATATTTAATTTTAAAAGTGTTGGTCATTTAGCTCATAATTGGCTTATAAAGATTTAGTAAAACCTTAATAAACCTATAGTCTTTAAGTAAATTAAATTGTTAAAATACATAAAATATATCTATAACAAAGAATAAAATAATACTTTGATGAAGAATACTCCTGTGAACCTTCTTTGAGTCAGTGGCTGTAGTAAGTGCTATATGTTTATGCTAGATTATACTTAGCCTTTACCAATTTATTAACAAATTTTAGCTTCATTCTTCTTATTGCTTCTATGGCACCCAATGTTTGGCATCTGTTTCAGGTAAGCAAGTTCTTATACCCCAAGTCTCCTTGGACACTATTGTCTTTCCTTCAGTTTTTGAGTTAGTTAGGTTACCTTTTGAACTTAGGTCTCTAATGGATTCAAGAAAAGTTGCAATGTTTTTAGATGATTTTTTTTTTTTAACATAAGTATGGGAGCGATCTGGTTTTTAGCTTTATATACCCTACGTGAAAGGTGAAAGTCTAAGTAGTGTGTTTTTAATCAAATTCTGGGTACTTGCATGGGAGTTGATTATTAATCTGAAAAGGTAGGTTGGGACTAAGTTGTAGAGAAATTTAATAAGCACATTAAGAGACTGAGGTACAGTATTAAAAAGAGAGACCTCATAAGGGACGTAGTGAAGGAAGACGCCAAGAAGAAATAGCAGGAGGGTTCAGGATCAAGAAATAAGAAAATAAAATGCTGTATGCTGCAGAGAGATACGAGAAAATGAGTTGCAAGAAGAGACCATTGAATTTACCTGTTAGATTGTCATTATAAACAGGTCGAGGTAAAAGACATTGCAAGGGGTTGAGAGGTCTGTAAGTATTGAGCAAGCCAATGGAACTCCATGTTTACTATATGTCATGCCATGGAAGAAATAGGCAGCCACATGCTAGCGACGATCTTACCAGCTCTTAAGAGCTGAATGTTAAATTCTGCTCAAAGGAGCTTTGAGAGCTGATGATTAAATTGTCAGGAATTTTGTGAACCATTAGCTTGAAATCAGGTATGGTAGGTTAATTACAGTATGTAAATCAGCAAATGCTACAAATCAGGCCCTTTTCTCAAGGAGAGGGGATGTCAAAGATAAACAAAGCTGGACGCTCAGTTAAAATGGTAAGAACAGATTTTAATCTGTACTCTATTAATACAATAGGAAAGAGGGTTCAGCATGAGATGAACTCAGCTTTGACTAGTACAAAGTTTACTGGGTGTTTTAAGGGAGAATGAGGGAGTAGG
>NW_007737136.1:78851-92491 GCF_000696425.1 Galeopterus variegatus
GCTCATAGGAGACTGGCTACAGTTTGATCAGGAAGAGAATCTTTCCTAAGGAAAAGCTAGTTGTTAAACATTTACCCCCACACAAGTAGAGATAGGATATCAGTTGGAGGGGAGATAGCAGAAATGGTGATCTTTTACGTACAGAGAATGTTCTAGTTCACAGAAAAGAAGTGATTGAAAATGAAAGAGAGGAGAAAAATATTTAATTTTAAAAGTGTTGGTCATTTAGCTCATAATTGGCTTATAAAGATTTAGTAAAACCTTAATAAACCTATAGTCATTAAGTAAATTAAATTGTTAAAATACATAAAATATATCTATAACAAAGAATAAAATAATACTTTGACTCAAAAATTAAATTACCAGGTAAAAATCTATCTACCACAAACAAAAATTAGATAACTCTTGCAACTCAGTTTGAAAAAAAAACCTCTTCAATGAAGAAATAAGGAGGTAGAGAAGCAAAAACCTGGATGAAAAACATTGAATGTGTGGGTGACACTGGAAAAGTGAAAAAATTATTTGTCTTCTCACAAAATATATTATCATTTGTAAGTACATTTTTTCACATTCATTATCACATTTGATTGTTACTTTCATATGAAAAGGTGGTATTCTCTTGATTTTTTAATTATTTTTATTTGTAACTGGCAAATAATTGTATATATTTGAGATACAATGTGATTGTTTTGATAAGTATGTACATAGGGGAATGATCAAATCAAGCTAATTAACATATTCATCATCAGCTTCCATACTGATCACTTCTTTGTGGTGAGAACATTAAAAATCTACTAGTTGGCAAGTCTGAAATAAAACGCTCAGTGAGGTGGCTAACGTCACATATAAAACTGCTGTGGATGTGAATGGGAGTTTGCCTTGAAGTGTTTATGTCCTAAGCCTGTCCCTATCCTCCTGCTCTCAGGGTCCAAAGAGGCCCATCACGTTTTGGAAATGTTCTATCATAATTGGAAGGTACATGTGTTCTCCCAAGTCACATAATAGAGAGATCCTTTTGAACCGAGAGTTCCCACAACAGTTATTGTTTTTCACTGAGGGAAATTGTTGCCTTGAGAGATTTTCTGTCACAACTTGCACTGGTAGTTACAGTTGTAGTGAACTGATTGATGATGAAGAACACTGGCGAATGAGCTCCCCTCCTGAGAAAGCACTGGAGCAACCCCAGGAGGCCTGCTCAGGAGGCCCAGGGGCTTCTTCCTCTGTAAGAACCCCATCAAGGATTCTGGCCATGGGAGAAGAATGTTTTGTGGTTGTACTTGCTTTCACAGGTTCCATCAAAGTGCTAAACTTTAACTGTTCCAGACCCCAGGCGTGCCTAGACATAATATGACAAATGAGAAGTAGAAAGTGAGCAGGCAGGTCTCTTGCAATTCTGGACTCTGAGCAGTGGCCAGGCTCCCGGAGTCAAGTCCTAGCAGAGCTCTCCCCGCCATCAAGCTGTGGGTAAGGAAGGTCTTTGTAGGCATTTTTATCCTCATGTTGCTTCCTAGTCGGAGCACTGGGGAGAGACCTAGAGCATCAAGAAATAGAAAGAGGTATTGAATAGTGACACAGGGCACATCATTTACAGCAAAAAAACCTATTTTTAATAAAGTAAAAACCCCTATATACTGCTTTTCAAATGCTATAGTGAAGAGTCTGGGCTCAGGATAAGCGATGTTAAGACATTTAAGTCTAATCATAAAGGTGGACTTTTTTTTTTAATATAAGTGTGGATACTCTGAAGGAGGCTGTTGACAGGAGGGTAAGGAGGGTTGGAAGTAAAAGGCAGACTTCTCAAAGAATTTACTGGGAGGACTTTACACTGGATGTGGGCTGGGGAGGGAAAAAGTGCTTTCAGGGTTGCCTTCTTGTAAGGACTTTTATGTCTCAACTTTCTTCCTTATCCTTCCATACTTCACATTCTAGGGACTTGAATGCTGAGCAATGGTCACTGGGAACTGGAGCCAGGTAACAGAATTCATCATCTTGGGCTTCCCCCATGTCCAGGGTGTTGAGACGTATCTCTTCCTCTTGTTACTACTCACTTACCTCACTACTATACTGGGAAACCTGCTGATATTCCTGGTGGTCCTTGGGCTTCCCCCATGTCCAGGGTGTTGAGACGTATCTCTTCCTCTTGTTACTACTCACTTATCTCACTACTATACTGGGAAACCTGCTGATATTCCTGGTGGTCCGCCTGGACCCCAGGCTCCACACACCCATGTACCACTTTGTCAGCATTCTCTCCTTCTTGGAGCTTGGCTACACAGCTGCCACCATCCCCAAGATGCTGGTGAACTTGCTGAGTGAGAAGAAGACCATTTCATTCTCTGGATGCCTCCTGCAGATCTACTTTTTTCATTCCCTTGGAGCTACTGAGTGCTACCTCCTGACAGCTATGGCTTATGACAGGTACTTAGCCATCTGCCGGCCCCTCCACTACCCCATGCTCATGACCCCAATACTCTGTGCCAAGATTGCTGTTGGCTGTTGGCTGGCAGGCTTGGCTGGGCCAGTGGCTGAAATTTCCTTGGTCTCCTTCCTTCCTTTCTGTGGCCCCAATCGTATCCAGCACATCTTTTGTGATTTCCCTCCTGTGCTGAGCTTGGCTTGTACAGACACATCTGTCAATGTCCTGGTGGACTTTGTTATAAACTCCTGCAAGATCCTGGCCACTTTCCTGCTGATCCTCAGCTCTTATGTGCAGATTGTCCGCACTGTGCTCAGGATTCCCTCAGCTGAGGGCAAGAGGAAGGCCTTCTCCACGTGTGCCTCTCACCTCACCGTGGTTCTTATTTTCTATGGGAGCATCCTGTTCATGTATGTGCGGCTGAAGAAGAGCTACTCGCTGGACTACGACCGGGCCCTGGCAGTGGTCTACTCAGTGCTTACACCCTTCCTCAACCCCTTCATCTACAGCTTGCGCAACAAGGAGATCAAGCAGGCTATGAGAAGGCAGCTAAAGAGAACAGGGATATTGGGGTGAGTGGTAGTGGAGGCAGGTCAAGGTTGAGGCTAAGGATATGGTGACCCTAGGGATTATTAGGGGCCAGAGATGATGAGAAATCAGGCATTCAAGGCTTTTCTACATGAGACTGTGGAGCTGGGGCAAGTGCTGACTAGCTTTCAGTGTTACAGGGACTGTTACTTGATTTAATATAAATATATTTAGTCATGTCCTAAACAATAATATGTGTTAAATAAAATTTAGAGCAAAATGATAATTTTTTATGTACCACTTACAATCATTTCATGCAGAAGACACTGGTGTTGATCCAGGATGTGCTCAGTTTTCCTAGGCTCAGGTTTCAGGACATGCCTCTGTGTTTCCAGCCACTCCCTGAGGTCTCAGGCCCTCTCCTCTGAGCTCTCCCCTGGAGGAAAGGAACTGCTGCCAGTTAAATCTATTCTTAGCACCAACAAGGGGAAAATGAGACAAGGGGCTGGCTTATGCAATCTAGTGGCTGGGCATGCTCAATAGAGAGCACAGAACATTCTGGTGCATACAACAGGGAACCACCTCCTTAATTGAATATTCACTACATAGAAATTCTATAAAAGCTGATTCCCAGCCAAAGGCACGCTCTTTCGTAGTGGCAATTGCACTTAGCTGGCTGAGGTGTGTATAATTTAATTTGTATCTACCTTACTTTCAGTAAGTAGCTGCACATTCTCTTGAGCCATTCTGCACTCTGTACTGAACTTTAAGTATGTTTTCCTGGCTTTTGTGTTAGACTTAATGTCTATACTGAACTTACTTTTGTGTTAAACTTGGTGTGGGCCCTGCTCAGTCTCTAGAGCATGCCACAGTCTCTCCATGGAACCTGTATTTCTTAACTATTTAATTAAACTTGTTCTCACTTTCTACTGTGACTGTGCCCTTGACTTCTTTCCTGTAGTGGAGGCAAGAACCTGGTAAGAGGACTGGGTGGGTTGAGGCCGACTGTCAGGCCCCCTGGACCCTACCTCCAACATCAGTGCAGTAGAGAAAAACATGTTCTTTGAAATCACTTTTATCTGTGTTTAAATCCTGGTTCATTCAGTCACTTATTAGTTATATGAATTTAGAAAGCACAGCCTCTCTGAGTCTTGATTTCATCATTTGATAACAATATTTTCTTGAAGGTTGTTTTGAGAATTAGTGATAGGATCTGTAAACCATAGCACACAGTGTCTGGCATTTAGCAGAGAGTAAAAATAAATAAAAACAAACAAACAAACAAACAAATAAAAAGGTTATACTTTATTTTATTCTGCCCAGAGTGCTAATCATTACTCTGGTTTTTAGAACACTATCTAGTAAAATATAAATAAACAAAAACACTTTCCAGGTACTTTTCCCCAAAGGAAAGAAGTAAACCAGTCAGAAAGATCACTTTTGAGAAGAATATAGTTTGTCACATGTCTGTTCTGTCCTGGTGAGTTATATGTCTCCTATTATCTGTGCTCACTATAAGGTATGAAAATATAGGAGTTGAGTCAAGGGCTGTAAATGGGATTCCTTTTCACATTGGGCAACTTCTTTATTTTATTTTAAGATAGTTATTTCCTGAAATATATTTTAAAAATGTGAAAGGTAATTCTAAACCATAGCATATGAGAAATCTGGGGATTTCATTATTAGCTAATATTAGTGATTATTATGTATATGAGTATCTTCTGTGAATAGAGGATCAAATGTTAATTATAGGAAATCTTTCGATTCCATAGAACCTTCTAATAAGATCCCAAACTATTTTTATTCCTACATACTTAAAGATATCCATCCATCCATCAAATCCAACTCTTTTATTTAGCTGTTACTGTGTGTTAGAAACACTGATAAGCCCCAAATATAGTGATGAACAGAACAGATATGTCCTATTTCTCTTTAGGGTGTTTTAAAACAATTGAGGATATAGACATTAAAATTGCAATTAATATACTATTAGTTACAATTAACTAGTTATAATTGTGGGAATTCATAAGATAAACATGCAATATCTTATTGAGAAAGTTACATTTAAACTGAAAACTGAAGGATAAATCAGAGTTAGGCGTTTATAGAAAGCAAGCATAGCAGTAATTATGCTTATTTTAGAAAACTAGAATTTTAGACCTAGATAGATGAAATAATTTGCCAAAGCTATAAAGCAAGTCAGGGTCAGGGACTCTGAATAAGACAGCAATATCTTTATCCTCCCAGGCTAGTTTCCTCTAGTTTTTAAAAGGTCCAGAGAAAAAAACCAGAAAATGATAAAGATGAAAGTAACAGTTTAAAGGGTGATAATTAGGTTATAGTCTGGAAACAAAAAGGCAGTGGCTACCAGAATGTTGGTTTCTGAGAGGTTGCTGAGGCAGGTTGAAAAGTGGCTCTCACCTTCAAAAAAGTGGAAAGACACACACAGAATGACAGAAAATATTTTCAGTATATCTGATACAGGGCTTGCATTTAGCATATGTAAACAACTCTCATAACTCAATAATAAAAAGATAACCCATTTAAAAAAATGGGCAAAATGTCTAAATAGGCAATTCTGAGAAGATACATAAATTCCTATAAGCACATGAACAGTTGCTGGACATCACGTTAGGCATCAGGGAAATGAAAATCAAAACTGCAATGAGATACTACTACACACCCACTAGAATATCTAGAATCAAAGAGTCAGGTAATCATGGATATTGTTGAGAATGTAGAAAAATCAAACTCCACATGCACTACTGGTGGGATTTAAGATGGTGCAGCCACTTTGGAAAACAGTCTGGCAGTTTCTCAAAAGATTAAACACAGAGTTACCATATAACCCAGCAATTCCACTTCCAGTTTTATATCCTTACCCCCCAAAATGTATGTTCATGTAGAAACTTGTACATGAATGCTTATAGCAGCATTATGCATGGTAGCCAAAAGGTAGAAACCACCCAAATGTCCATCAGTGGAGAACTGGCTAAGCAAAATATGTATATCCATTCAACGGAATATTATTCACCCATAAAAAGCAATGAAGTACTGATTCATGCTACAACATAAAAGAATCTTCTATGCACATCTATAGGAACAGAAATTAGATTAGTGTCTGGGGGTTGGGAGGTGAACAAAGGGTAATAGCTAAAGAGAACAGGAGTATTTTGTTTGTTTGTTTTGTTAGGCAATCAAAATGTTCTAACATTAACTGTGGTTATGGTTGCACATTGTGACAATATTAAAAACAATTGAACTGCACACTTTATGTTTGTATTATATGCTGTGTGAATTATATCTCAATAAGTATTTTTGTAAGTTGGTCTGAAGTTAAGCTAACCTACTTATAAATATTTGCTTTAAAAATATTTACTACTGAAGTAAATTGCCTGGAGTTTTACAGGGAACCATGAGTGTCAGGCTTGTTCTCAGACCCTTTTACCCCATCCTGTGCAGGTCCTGAGTCAGATAAGCAAAAGAAAAACCGAGAAGCCACCAACAAAGTGGACATGCTTCATTCTTCGGATGTGAGCTCTGCTAACCAGAGGTTCAGAGCCACTGCCTTCCTTACTAAAGTACACAAAAATGGCAACAAGCCGAGTGGTACACAGGCGTGCATGCGCACTAACTCTACTTTTACGTAACTTGTTTACAACGGATGTGCTGAATCATACCCAGCCAGAGAGGAGGCAAGAGGGAGGGCCTGACTAAACCAAGTCCACTTTCCTCACACTCCACCCCTTCAGGGTCTCTCTCCATACAATCTACATGTCTGAGATCTTCCACAATGTTCCCTTAGAGAGGATGACTGACCCTTGAATCTGTATAACCTCCGTACTTATTGTACATTCAATACACCTTGAGGCTTGTCCCTGTAGCTCTATCTATCCTTTCAACTACTAGCCATGAAAACCCCACCCATATACATGTCAAGTTAGTAGCTGTCATTGGGGTGATTATCTACAGAAATCCTGCAGCCACACTGGTAGGAAACTCTGTGCACATTCAGCAAGCTGACACATTGGCCACATGAATGCATGTATGTGTCCAGTTGACTCTGGTGCCTGCAGTCACAATACTATGGGCAAAAAGACAAAAAGGTTATTGGCACCAGTAGAGGGAGTTCTCATCCCTCTGGCAGAACACATGTCAGATTACCATCCTGGAAAGGATTGTTGCAGGAACAGGTGCTGCAGCTCTATACAACAGAGACTCCACTGGAGAGGGCCCACCCTTGCGAGGTCTCTCATTTAAATTCCCGACTGTTGGCCATAACTGCCATATCCACCCCTTGATGGGATGGGGGTTGGGTAGATTGCCTTAGTCCCCTTCTCAGAAGACCATTGTACCGTTCAATCATTCCCACTGCCTGGGGTTGATACGGCACATGTAACTTCCACTGAATGGACAACTGAGAAGCCCACTTCTGTACCTCATGTCCAGTAAAATGGGTTCCATTATCACTCTCTATGACCAGGGGCCAACCATACATGTCCTTAAGGCTCTTCAACACCTGGTCTGGGACTTACTAGACCATACAAACAGAAGACCAGTAGCCATATCAATGGCTGTGAAGATATACCTGTAGTTCTCTGACTTTGGAAGTGATACCACAAGATCCACCTGCCACCATGCTAGGAGCATCCTCCTCTCAGGTTTTCTGCCTATCTGCATGTGGCACTTGGCAAGCCATCAAGGCTACATCTGCCCATTAGGGGCATTCTCTCTTGGGTTAATGTGGCACCTGGTGAGCCATTTACCACAGAGTCTTGCAGCTAGCATGCAGCATTCTCAGGTTTACGTGACACCTGGCGGGCCATTGACCACACAGTCCTGTAGCCAGCATGCTGTAATCTCCAGTATAACCACCCAGCTACATCAGCTGCTGGAGCTCTCTCAGCCATCTTACCTTAGCCAGTGCATCAGCTTCATTGTTGCCTGGACTGGCTGAGGGGAAATGTCTTGTGACATGGAAAAGATTTACTTCCTTTCCATGTCCTAATTCTCATAACTCTTGCAACACTTGTCCCCACAGGGTCTGTGATCTACCAGCCACCACTGATACTTCCAAGTAGACATCCAAAGGGTAAGACCCTTATATTCGGCCCACTCATATTGTTCGAAATGACCTAGCAGTGTTGGAGCCTCCTTGGTTAAATCTGCAAGAGAATCAGAGGTTAGTGAGTCATCATCTATTTAGTGAAACATTGTAACCATGCTGGGCATAGTCCACTTGGCTAGTTCACCAGCCACTAAACCATGACATATGGTTGGGCTATGCAGGTAGCCTTGGAGTAACACCTGAAAAGTCCAGTGCCTTCCCTTCCAGGTGAAGGCAAATTGATCTTGACTATCAGCTGATATTGGGATAGAGAAAAAAGCATTTGCCAGGTCCAGTACATAATGTTAATTTCCTAGCCGAGCTGTCAGCTGATGCGTCAAGTTGTGAACCAAAGGCACAGCTGCATGCAAAGGACACACTACTTTGTTCACTTCCTGATAGTCCACAGTCATCCTCCATGTGCCATCGGGTTTTATCACTGGCCATACCAGGGTATTAAAGGGACTGTGTGTGGAATGAATGATGCCGACCTTTTCTAACTCCAATATAGTGGCACCTATCTCCACACATCCTCCCAGCAGGCAACACTGCTTCACATTGACCACATATCTCAGCCTGCGTAATACCTGTGGGTCATGCTCACCATGTCCCCATTACACAAGCTTCACTGTCCACATCCACAACAGGAATTCCCCAACTGTCATCTGCAGGTGCAGCCCATAAGGCACATCCACACCCAAGAGGCATTCAGCTGCAGGGGATACATACAGAGCATATACATGAGGGGGCAATCATCCAATTCTCAGCAGCAAAGACACAGGTTTGACTGTAATAGAATGTCCTCCTTAGCCATCAACACTCACTCTGGCCCTGGAAACTCATCTTGGCTGCCATGCTCAGATCATGCCATGCTCCATCCTGGTGTTCACAAATGCTAACACACACCGTACATTTATCATCCACCCCTAGGTCCGACAGCCATAGGAGCCAAACAGCTAGGCGATCATTTTCTGATGCACAGTAGGTCATGCAAGGAGATGCGCAGGTTCTCCCAACTCGCCCTCAGGATCATCAGCATCCTCAGCTTCAGAAACAGGTGTCCTGTCGCTGTACTTCATTCTCCAACATGTGTGCCTTTTGCTGTGCTGCCTCATGGAGTGCCTGGTCCATACTGGCTTGCAGTACAGCAAACCACAACCAGCCAATCCGGCCAGCCATCCTCTGGGACTCCTCATCCTTCACCATGGAGCTCAGTACCCTGAGAGCTTCCTCTATGCTCGTGGGGGACCCATCCACTTGGTTTCATGTTTCCAGTGGAGCCCAAGTCCACAGGAATGCTGCCACCAGGTACCACATGCTTGAGGCCAGCCACATCTCTTCTCCCTCCAGAGGGTCTCATGGCTCCCTTACCTGCTCATCCTGCCAAAACTAGGCCAATTGTTGGGCTGGATCACAGGCCCCTCTACCCCATCCTATGCAGATCCTGAGTCAGATAAGCAGAAGAAAAACTGAGCAGCCACCGGCAAAGTGGACATGCTTTATTCTTCAGATGCAAGCTTCGCCGACCAGAGGCTCAGAGCCGCTGCCTTCCATACTAAAGTACACAAAAATGGCATCAAGCCAAGTGGTAGACAGGCATGCATGTGCACTAACTCTACTTTTACCTAACTTGTTTACAACAGAGCCGCTGCCTTCCATACTAAAGTACACAAAAATGGCATCAAGCCAAGTGGTAGACAGGCGTGCATGTGCACTAACTCTACTTTTACCTAACTTGTTTACAATGGATGTGCTGAATCATACCCAGCTGGAAATGAGGCGAGCGGGCCTGACCAAACCAACTCCACTTTACTTGCAGTGGGCTTAAGAGATGAATGAACGGTCTCACTAGAACACAACCAAGTTGTCCACTGGCTTTTTGGCCGAGTATGTCATAGTCTAAATATCTCTGCAAACACTACTTTTGGTCTGCAGGCCTAAGGGGGCTGGCTGGATGGGGGAGAGAGGAGAAAGAATGAGGGAGGGAGAGAGGGAGGAAGGAAGAAAGAGCAGAGGAAGGAAAGAAGGATCTCCTCAGTCTGCAGACATCTCTGTTCTTGGGCACTCCTTCAATGCTTAGCTAGCCAATTTACTACTACGCCTTATAAATTTCAGCTTGCACTAACACAGAAATCAAACAGATGTGAAAACTCAATTTATTCTCAGATCTTTCTAGAGCGTGTGTCCTGCCCTGGGCATGCACATGGCTTTCTATATTCTTCAATATGCATGGGTGTTTTTGAATGCTTAATTTTCCTAAGAAAAGCTTGGAGCTTTTTCTCCTAGGTATTTAGTGCCTTATGTTTTGCCTTAACTGTAATCTTTTCATTTGCACAGAATGCCCCATGTGTATGTTCTACGTTAGATGGAAACCAGGACAAGTGCCTGTTTCAGATCTTCAGGTATCCACCAGACAGGTTAGAATAGACAAGCACAATTCTTTGAGAATAAGGCCTGCTCTGCTTCCTGTGGAAGCAGAGACAAAGTTCCCATACTGGGAATACAGTCTGCTATCTTCAAGACCACTGCCAAGCCAGGGATGGGGTGTGGGCAAGGGCAAAAAAACCACACAAAGCTTTTCCACTATTTTTGAATTGTCTTTTTCTTTTTTGTAATTCATTTTTTTAACCATAGCATTTTAAAAAGTTTTAATTGTACATATCTGTGAGATACAGTATTGTTTCAATACATGCATACATTATACAATGACTCACTTAGGGTAGACAGCATATCCATCACCTAAACATGTACCTTTCTTTGTGCCCTTGGATACTGTAGTCGTTTGACTTTTTTAGTGTTTGATCTGAGTTGATTATGATCATTTTTACTTAATTTTTTAGTTTGTGTGGAGGGACAGGCCCTTGGAGGTACACACAGTGCCATTTTTGGTCTCTAAATACCGTTCCCTAAAAGGAATCAGGACCCCTTGGTCAAGTGGCTGCTTCCAGGTATGGGAGATAAAATATATAAAATCCTGGAGATTTTATGAGGTGTAAAGTGATAACATTATCAGAGATCAGTGAGGTAAAGTCAAAAGAACACAGGACACCAACTGCAGGGCTCTCCAATGGCCAAAAGAAAATTTGAGTATAAAAAATAACAATGACTTCAATTAATCAAAGCTGAATATTTACAATTCCATTAGCTCATAATTAAATATCAAAAAGAGAGAGAGAGAATGCAAACATAACAAAACAGACTAAAACTTATTCATCTGTTATCACTGAGATTAAACAGTATACCCACTCCTTACACAGAAAATTGTAATTAAAGGGAAAGAATTAAGTACTCCTACTTTCTTTTCTATATGAACCGTATTTCGAAATAACCAAATAGCCTCAGTTGATGATAGAAAGGTCTCATATACCATAAAATTCCATATATATACATACATAAACATATAATATATAGTATAGTATCAGGTATCTTCAAAAAGTTAATGGAAAGATTCACATTATCTTTTAATTCTATTTTTGAATTACCTGTGTATATGTGATGTTAGAATTAAAATAAAAAGTCTTTGTTTTGCAAACTTCAATTAATAATTGAAATAATCAATGTTATGTTCAAACCAATAGGTGAAAAGATAAGATAAGGGGAACCTGAATGTTCACAAGATGTCATTTTAAGTTGCTTTGTTCTTTTTTTAATTTATTTTATTTTTTTAATTGTAACATTAAAAAATACATCATTATGGGGTACAGTATTATTTTAATACATGCATATACTATAAAATTGGAGGAATCATAATGTGTTTGTATAATTAAAAGTGAAAAAATGCCTTCACAGTTGGATTATTTGAGTCAAGATTTGTGGTACTTTTGGTTGTTACATTTCTTAAGTCTCTTTTAATTTAGAAGAGCCCTCCTGTAAGGAGAATAGAATTGTTTAATGAAGCTCACTTGCTTCACATCTGTTACAAATGGGCAAGATCCAGCACATTCACTAGAAACAAGTTATAAAAGTAGTGTAATGGCTCATATGTGCCCATTTACTGATTCAGCATGATTGTTGTAATTGTGTGATGCTTGGCTTGTGGCTGCTATTGTGTACAGAGAGTAGATAGGTAACTGCTCTGAACTGCTGGTCAGCCGAGCATGGAAGTACAGAAGAGCATGGATGGTCAGTGGAGTAGAGCTAGAGCTCATGTCTGAGAATAAAGCATGTCTGAAGCTCACATCTGAAGAATAAAGTATGTCTACCTTGCATAAAGCTGCCAGAATCTTCTTTCAATTACCTGACTCATAACCTGCACAGGAAGGGACAGAAGATCCAGCCCAACAATTGGTGTAGTCTGGCAGGATGAGCAGGTAAGGGAGCCACAAGCCCCTAGGGAAGGGAAGGAAATGTGGCTGCCCTCAAGCTTATGGTACCTGGTGGCAGTGTTCCTGTGGGTATGAGCTCCACTGGAAATATAGGACCTAGAGGATGGGTCCCCAAGAGCACAAAGAAAGCTCTCAAGGTATTGAGCTCTATAGTGAAAGATGAGGAGTCCTGGTATGTGGCTGGCTAGATGGACTGGCTCCTGCTCACTGCACTGTGAGCCAACATAGACCAGGCACTCCAATATGTAGCACGGCTTTGAGAGCCAACACAAAAGACAAACATGGTGGACACTGCAGTACAGCAACAGGACACCTATGTTTCTGAAGCTGAGGATGATGACAACCCTGAGGGTGAGTTAGGAGAACCTGTGCATCTCCTTGCACAGTGTTGTCCATCAGAAAATGAACCCCTAACTGCTTGGCTCCTACTGTTGTGAGACCTTGGGGTGGATAATAAAAGTGCAGTATGTGTTAGCATTTGTGGACACTGGTGCAGAAGGTAACCTGATACATGGCAACCCTGATAACTTTCCAGGGTCCACAGTGAGAAAACCTGTTGGTACTTGGAGAACAACTGTGGACTATCGGGAACTAAACAAAGTAGTACCTCCTTTGCATGTGTCTGTGCCTTCAGTTCAAGATTGATGGATCAGATGCAGACTCAGCTGGGAACTTGTCATTTTGTAGTGGACTTTGAAAATGCTTTTTTTCTCTTGGCTGATATCCAAGAACAGTTTGCCTTTGCCTGGGAAGGAAGACAATGAACTTTTCAATTGTTGCTCCAAGGTTATCTTCATAGCTCAACTATCCATCTTGGTTCGGTGGCTGGGGACCTAGCCAAGTGGACTAGGCCCAGCATGATTACAATTCTTCATTATAGTGATGATGTCTTACTAACCTCTGATTGTCTTGCAGATTTAACCCAAGCAGCTCCAACACCGTTGGGCCATTTGGAACAATGTAGGTGGGCCATGAACACAACCAATGTGCAAGGACGTGGGTTGTCTGTCAAGTTCTTGGGAGTTATTGGGTCAGGTTAGACATGAGTCATTCCAAAAGCTGTTATAGATAAGATACAGGCATAACTCTGGCCCACAACAGTAGCTCAGCTACAGGATGATTTGGGGCTTTTGGGGTATTGGAGAGTTTTTGTACTCCATATGTCCCAAATGGCATGCCCACTGTATGCATTATTAAAGAAAGGAGCTCCTCAAGATTGGACTGAAGAGGTAGAACAAGCTTACTCTGCTATTAAGAAGGCAAT
>NW_007737136.1:92607-95084 GCF_000696425.1 Galeopterus variegatus
ACACCGTTGGGCCATTTGGAACAATGTAGGTGGGCCATGAACACAACCAATGTGCAAGGACATGGGTTGTCTGTCAAGTTCTTGGGAGTTATTGGGTCAGGTTAGACATGAGTCATTCTAAAAGCTGTTATAGATAAGATACAGGCATAACTCTGGCCCACAACAGTAGCTCAGCTACAGGATGATTTGGGGTTTTTGGGGTATTGGAGAGTTTTTGTACTCCATATGTCCCAAATGGCATGCCCACTGTATGCATTATTAAAGAAAGGAGCTCCTCAAGATTGGACTGAAGAGGTAGAACAAGCTTACTCTGCTATTAAGAAGGCAATACAGCAAGTGCAGCCTTTTCAAGTGGCTGACTCCACTAAGCATTTTGAATTAGATGTACATATGACCCAAGAAGGGATAGGATGGGATTTGTGGCAGAGACAAGACTGGTTCTGAACGCCTATAGGATTCTGATCTCAGCTCTGGAAGGGTGCTGAAGTACATTACTCTCTGACAGAGAAACAGTTTGCAGCTGTGTATTCTGCCCTGATGGCCACTGAAGATATTAAAGGAACAGCCAAGGTCCTAGTAAGGACAACATACCCCATTCTAGGTTGGCTATGCATGTGGACAACCACATCTAAAACTGGTGTAGCTCAGACTCCCACTCTGTCTAAATGGGGAGCATATACACAACAGAGAAGTATTGTGTCTACAAGTCCTTTGTCTAATGAATTGGAAACTGCGTTAGGGCCAGTAGAAGTTGTGGAAGAAACTGACACAACCTATACCTGTGGAGGTAGAGAACACACCTTTCCATGAGGGTAAGGGACCTGTTGTAGAGCAGGCTTGGTATACAGATCGCTCCAGAATGGGACCCTCATCATCGTGGATGGCTGTTGCTGTCCAGCCCTTAGCCAATTCCTGTGGTATGACAATGGTATAGGATAAAGCAGCCAATGGGCTGAGTTAAGAGCAGTATGGATGGTGATAAAAAATGAGCCAGGGCCATTAACTATCTGTACTGACAGCTGGGCTGCATTCAAGGGTTTGACCCTTTGGATCTCTACTTGGAAGTATCAATGATGGCTGGCAGGTCACAAGCCCTTGTGGGGGCAGGCAAAGTGGCAAGAATAATGGGAATTAGGGAAGAAAAATAAGTAAATCTTTTCTATGTCACGAGACACCCCTTCATAGCCAGTCTGGGTAATGATGAAGCTGACATGCTGGCTAAGATAAGATGGCTGAAGAGAGCTCTAGCAGCTGATGTAGTTGGTTGGCTACATTGAAGAGTGCAGCATGCTGGCTACAAGACTGTGTGGTCAATGGCCCATTGGGTGCTGCAAAAACCCAAGAAAGGACACCCCTGATGGGCAGATGTGCTCCTGATAAGCAGAGGAGTGCCCTGGATGGGTAGAAAACCTATGTGAGAATTCCCCTGACACAGTGTCAGGTGGATCTTGTGGGACTACTGCCAAAATCAGAGAATTACTGGTGTTCTGTTTGTATGGCCTTGTGGGGCTCCAGACCAGGTAAGCACTATGAAGGCACTGAGTAGCCTTATGGCCATGTATGGTCTTTTAAAAAGGGCATTAAGGCTGTCTGCCAGCCCCCCATTATTGAAGGGATGGACACGTTGGTTGTTGCTGACAGTCAGGATCCTAAATGAGAGACCCTGCAAGGGCAGGCCCTCTCTGGTGGAGGCTCTGTTGCACAGGCTGCAGCACCTATTCAATTGCAGGTTACTACTAAAGATGGTCTCCTGAAACCTGGATATGGTAAGAATGAAAATATTCTCTTACTGGCCCTAACCTGTTTACAACAGGGGCACAAAGAACAGTGGGAATGGCCATGGAAAATAGAAGCCTCCTTCCCCCCATGTATGCTGGTTAGGCCTAATTGGACATTGGGGAAGAGGATTAGAGGAAGATTTACAAGTCTCACCTTGTAAATCTTGGACTCCACAAGTGAAGGTAACATAGCCTGGGACAGATAAATGTTCTGTCTAAAAGGGTACATTTGTGTTGTCATTGTGGCCAATTATGAGTTCCCCTATACTGTTATATGTAGAACCTACAGATCCAACAGTGTTAGCTAATAATGTGTGGTATCGTAAACCAGGTAAGACACCTATTCCTACAACCATTCTTTCTCAAGATGATAAATTATTTGTACTGGAAGGGAGTACTTGTGTTTTAGTAGCATGGTGCTGCAGCCTATATTGCTGCTATGGCCTATGGATGCAAGGGTCAGCTATCTTCACTAAGGGAAGATGCAGAGATCAAATGTGTAGATTGAATGACAAGTGATCCTGAAGGGGTGGATTGTAAGGAAAGTAGAAAAGTTTAGTCAGGCTCACTCCTTGCATCTGTTACAAATGGGCAAGATCCAGCACATTCACTAGAAACAAGTTATAAAAGTAGTGTAACTGGAAAGTATCTCAACATAATTAAAGCCATATATGATAAACCCACTGCCAATATCATCCT
>NW_007737136.1:97458-98326 GCF_000696425.1 Galeopterus variegatus
AGAAATACCACATGTTCTCACTTATTGGTGGGAGCAAAAAATAAATAAATAAATTCACACACACACACACACACACACAAAATCTGGGGGGGGGGAGAAGACTTAACAGCTACAACTCCTAGAAGTTGATACAACAAGCAAACAGAAAGGACAGTGTTGGGTGGGAGGGGAGAGAGGGAGGAGAGAGGGGGGTTTCGATAATGGGCCACAATAATCAACCTCATTGTATATCGACAAAATAAAATTAAAAAAAAAAAAGTAGTGTAACTGCACATGTGTGCCCATTTACTGATTCAGCATGATTGTTATAATCATGTTATGCTTGGCTTGTGGCCACTATTGTGTACAGAGAGCAGAAAAGTAACTGCTCTGAACTTCTGGTCAGCCGAGCATGGAAGTACAGAAGAGCATGGATGGTCAGTGGAGTAGAGCTAGAGCTCATGTCTGAGAATAAAGCATGTCTGTGAAGCTCACATCTGAAGAATAAAGTATGTCTACCTTGCATAAAGCTGCCAGAATCTTATTTCTATTACCTAACTCATGACCTGCACAGGAAGGGGCAGAAGAATTCTAGCCTGACACCTTCCTATGTGCTTCTTCTCTCTCTCTCTCTCTCTTTGCTTTCACCATTTACTTCTTGAAGAACCAGTCAGCCTGTGTATTTCATTCTCCTTCAAATCATAGTTTATGGTATAGAAGATCTTTCTATCATTAACTCAGGCTATTTAGTTATCCTGAAATATGGTTCACACAGAGAAGAAAGGATGAGCACCTAATTCTTCCCCTTTACAAATTTTCTGTGTAAGTAGTGGATAAACTGTCTAATCTCAATGGTGACAGATGAATGCACTTTTACTCTGTTTTGTTA
>NW_007737136.1:100186-100653 GCF_000696425.1 Galeopterus variegatus
TCTACTTCCACAAATGTTTAAAAATTGTATAATAAAACATTTTTAAAAATGAGTAATCAGTATAAGAATAATTATTATCTACATTTTCAAGCTAGCAGAGAAAAAAGTTTGTAGGAAAAAATACAGAAAATTTTATCAATTCAATTAGATACAGAGGGAAAGAAAAAAGATTACAGAGGACAAAAAAAGCAGGAAACAAATGTTTTGGTAGAAATACTTCCAAACATGTTTATAATCACAAAACATGTAGATGGATTAATTGTTATCATATTGGATCTGATAATCCAATTATATGCTGCTTATAAGATATGTATCTAAACACACAGACATGCAGAAAGAAAGTCTTGAAAAGAGAAATAGGGAAAAAGTTTGGTGCAGCAATGTTAATAATAAGCAAAATAGACTCAGGGCAAAGTAGCATTAGCAACAATATAAAGAGAAACCGAAGTATTATAAAAATTTCACCA